>NC_061487.1:28199519-28223789 GCF_022539355.2 Hippoglossus stenolepis
CAGGTGAGTCAGAGAGGGTGGAGCTTGAGATGCTGGATGATAAAACCTGTCAAACCTGAAACAAATGTACCAGCAGCTCTGCTGTCAGTACAAACTATGCACCCCCTTATGGACTGCACTCTAACACTTTAACTCTTAACTGTGCCTGATTCATCTGCCTGTGCAATATCAACGGTGCATGTGAAATACATTCACTGTACATATTCTCACACTGCACATATCTCTACTGTCTTTACACTGTATACATTAGTTTAATTACATTCATATATTTCTATATTTTTTAATTCCTCACACTTAAGTATTACATGTTTCTTATTACCTGCTGATGTCTTTTTGACTCTTGCTGCTGTAATACTGCAAATGTCCCATTGTGGGACTAATAAAGGATTATCTTATCTTATCTTATCTTATCTTATCTTAAATCCACGATGCTCCAGATCATTTAAAATGTTTGACTTGGAATGGGGAGAATGTTTCCTCTTCCATTCCCACACTCTGTTCTTGCTTTAGAGTTACATTAACACCACGAAGGCGTTTCCAAACTAAAACGCTCTCTGTGCTCACAGGTGTTTTGTCTCTGCATCAGTTTGAATCTCCGTCCAACACGTCTCACACGCCTGCAGAGATCATGTGACCACTCACATGCACTGGACATGCACGTCCCCCTGGACACAGGTTGTTGGAATAACATCTGTCAACAGTTGGTTCTGCAGATTGGAAGTTTATTAAAATTCAAGTGTCCATTTTCTTCTTCATGATTCAAGGACCCTGGTGTTTCCTTCACTTCTGTTTGAGTTACAATGCAGAAGATGTGTTATCCCGTCACCGCAGAGAGGGGGCGCTGCAGCAGTCAGCTGGAGTCTCGGAGAAGAAGAAGAAGCAGCGGAAGCGGAAATGAGGCAGTTGTGTTTTGAAAGAGGGAAATTTAAAACTCGACGGTGTGAAACAGAAATGAATAAAAGCATCGAGAGCCAGAGGAACATGAGCTGAACGGAGCCGAACTTACAGTAGCTTCATGGACGTTTTCTCTCTTACACGTTGTTTGAATCCGATAAAACCAGTGAAGCTAGTTCCTTGTGTTTTGAATCGATGCTCTCGGTCGAGGTCACTTCACTTAAATCTCTGTTTCCCACAAACACCAGTGTTACATCTGTACATCTTTGTTATTTGTGAATAATCATTTATTTTCACTCTCGTTCTATAAATTCACCTCGTACACTTTTATTTGACTGTGTTTTTGTTTCACATCGTCACATTTAGCTTCAGTAATAAAAGCTCCACAGTCTCTGGGCTACATGAGGATGATGAATAAGAACATGACAGTATCATGTTGATTCTAATGTACTGTGTGTGTACTTGTGTTGTTATACATGTATTTGTATGTTTTTCTACCATCAACCTGCAGATGAAAACCAGCCTGCATCATTAAATCTGACCCATTATATGATGGACTCCACTACACTTGTTAATTAATGTGCGTTTTCCTTTTTAAATGCATGAATACGAACATGCAGCAGTTTGTGTGGGTGAAGCTGCTGAAGTGAAGTTAATCCAACCGCTGCAGCGAACAGACACCAAAGATGAACTTTGTATTTCATCAATTAAAGATCACATAGACAAAGTTAATTCAGTTAATTCATATCTATATATATAATTGTTTTTCAAAAGATTACTTACCCTCCCATGATAACTGCAGGTCAGACATATGTTTAACTTTTAACACTAAATATATAGAAAATACTTATTGTGTTTAATTAATCACACTATAACACTTGGCCTGTTTGTAGATGAAACATGGAGATGTCACTAATTCAGCATGTACTTTATAATTTGTTGAATTGTGTGTCGGCCATGACCCCCCCCGGCTCGGCTCGGCTCGGCTCGGCTCGGCTCGGCACACATCAGCTCCTCGTGTGTCACAGAGGCAGCCATCACTTCCTCCAGCAGATAATCAACCTGGAGAAAGACACGAGGTCACGTTGAAGCTTCCCTCGTTTCTTTTGAAACCAAACTCCGAGTTCCTCCATCTTTGTTTGCAGCTCATTCACACGTGTGTATTCCGTGCTGCTGCGTTTGGGATGCGAAACATTTCTACTGTGAATCTGCATCTGTGTTGGAACACGTTGATGAAACATTCAGTCAGTAGATCGATGTGCAGTCACACACTGGGGACGACCCCATGAGGACGGAGCGGTCAGAAACAAGATGGCTGCAGACACTTTACTGCTGAACGTGTGTGTGTCACAGCAGCAGGAGACGGTTCAACATGAAGCAGAACATGAACCACAACATGTTTTATGATGTTGCTCACAAACAGGAGTCGATGCACCTTCAGCATTTAGGAGGAATTTAAATGTTGAAGCTGAACTAAACCTCTGTTGTTTTGTTGTTGAGGAATGAATGAAAACACTTTGACAGACACAATCATTTTGGCTTTATATTTACATCTGTTTCTGTTTCATAGTTTTTGGCTATTTTTATCAATAATAATAAAATCACATCACTAGGCTGCTGTTGAATAAACACTTTTACAGACAGAATCATTTAAGTTCATCACACGCAAAAACAGACAAATGTTCATATATGTTGGATTATTTCATGTGAACAGACTTTATGTGATTAAACATGAATCATGTCTCATGTGTGAGCTTAATAAAGTTTGCTGAATGCAACATTGATCAGCTGTTAATGATAAATGTGTTTTTATGTGGATTCTCTACTTCAGTTTGCTCGACTTCATGGATTCACACAAAATCTAAATGATAGAAAACATTTTCCATGAAAGTAAAAAACAAACCAAAGATAAAGACTGTGAAAATAACAAACCTTTACACACGTGGAAAAGTCGACAGGAGAAATAAAAATGAGTGAGAAGTAAAAGGAGAAATAAACAAAGTCAGAATAATGAGTTTAACTTTAGATTCAGCAGATTTCTTGAAGAAATAAACATGATGAATAAAATCTTTCTCTCTAACTGCTCTGATCCAGCGTCACAGAGACATTCACAGGTAACAGCTTCATGATCTCTAGTGTAAAAGTAGGAAACATCTCTGAGTGAAAGTGTGTGTGAAGGTGTGAATGTGTTTGTTAGTATCAAGATCAGAGAACGACAGTTCTCTCTGTTCCAGTCCAGCCTCACTCTGATCCTCTGATCTTCTGTACAGAGAGAACAGATACTGATGGTGACGCTGCTGAGGATTCACCTTCATTGAACCATATTTCATGTTCCAGACAGTTTTATCTCCCTTCCCTCTGACAGACTCTTCTGACACACCCATTGCCCAGCTTCTACTGTTCCAACCAGACGTCCCAGCTGTGAGTCCCTGAGGTGCTAAAAACCTCCTCAGATCCCAGGACTGAGGGGTATTGATCAAACCTCTCTGGATTGTTGTAGCTTCTGTTCCTCTCCTAAATCTCAAACTGGTCAGATCTCTGTGATGACGAGGTACTGGAGCAGAGATAGAGTTTGGGTCCAGAACCACAGGACTGTAGGAGATCACGTCCCTCATCTTGTTCCAGATGTTGAAGCTCAGGTTGCCCAGATGTTTAGCCTGTCTATCAGAGCTCCTGAGGCTAGCTGTGGATCATCCAGCAGGTGCCGCCGTGACTGTTCCACTGCAGCCTTGTAAAGGAGCAGGAACGAGACGTCTCAGCTCTCAGCCTGTCCTCTGTGGTTCTGATTGTGTCTGAAAGAGCTGCATATTCCCTGCCTCAGAGACTCCAATCTTCTCCTTCATCATCCGACTTCCTTCTGCTCCTCTTCCTTCCTTTAGTGCAGCCATCCTGGCCTCCTTCTCCTCCAGAAACTGATGAAGCTGTAAACTGCTCTGATCTGCGTCTCTGTGAGTCCGGCCTGGACCTTAATGTGTTCTGCTGTTAGTTCACACTTTACTTTAACACGTTCAAAACACAGTAACTTTTTCTCAAGTGGGCTCCAGAGTTTCGGTTGCTTCTTGTGTTGTTGTGCAGCTTCATCGATGTGGGTCTGACCTGTGGTCGCTGTGTTTCTCTGAATCTCTGCAGACGACACATACTGGCTGCCACGGTCCAGACAGAAGAGTCTGAGTTTCTCTGAGTGACTGCAGAGAGCATGTGAAGAGCTCTGATCTCTCCCTGTAAGAAGGTTCACACAGGTTCTTCAACACCAGGTTACAAGGTGGTTGTGACTTTGAAGATCTTTCTACAAAGTGGACACTCTTTTACTTCTTTGTCTTTTCCACCAGTCACATGAGTCTCTACAGAAGCTGCGGGCTAAGATGACAGAAGAACAGGATTCTGGGGACATCTTGGCAGATGGGACAGCAGAGATCCCTCTGATCTGGAAGCCATTGAGTCTCCAGGTGAAGCTGAAAACAGACAGTCAGTCAGTCACAGCTCCATGAACTCACTGAGGTTTACTCTCTGAGTCAAGGTGTTAGTTAAACTCACGGCCAGGTGTGTGGAGCGTCGGCAGGTTGTAGACTCCTCTCTCCTGTAGCTGGACCACCAGACGCTCTGTCTGGTTTGGTTTAGTTTGGTTTGGAAGGTGAATGTGATCACTGGTTTCTAGCTCATGTCTCTCTTCAGGGAGGAACAGATGTTTCCTGGTTTCTGTGTGAGTCAGGAGAGGGTGGAGCTTGAGATGCTGGATGATAAAACCTGTCAAACTGAAACAATGTACCAGCAGCTCTGCTGCCAGTACAAACTATGCACCCCCTTATGGACTGCAATCGGGTAATTTTAACTCTAACTGTGCCTGATTCATCTGCCTGTGCAATATCAACGGTGCATGTGAAATACATTCACTGTACATATTCTCACACTGCACATATCTCTACTGTCTTTACACTGTATACATTAGTTTAATTACATTCATATATTTATATTTTTTAATTCCTCACACTTAAGTATTACATGTTTCTATTACCTGCTGATGTCTTTTTGACTCTTGCTGCTGTAATACTGCAAAATGTCCCATTGTGGGACTAATAAAGGATTATCTATCTTATCTTATCTTATCTTATCTTAAATCCACGATGCCCAGATCAGTTTAAATGTTTGACTTGGAATGGGGAGAATGTTTCCTCTTCCATTCCCACACTCTGTTCTTGCTTTAGAGTTACATTAATACCACGAAGGCGTCAAACCAAAACGCCTCTGTGCTCAAGCAGGTGTTTGATCTCTGCATCAGTTTGAATCTCCGTCCAACACGCCTCACACGCCTGCAGATCAGTGTGACCACTACATGCACTGGACATGCACGCCCCCCTGACACAGGTTGTTGGAATAACATCTGTCAACAGTTGGTTCTGCAGATTGGAAGTTTATTAAAATTCAAGTGTCCATTTTTCTTCACATCTGCTGACCCTGGTGTTTCCTTCACTTCTGTTTGAGTTACAATGCAGAAGATGTGTTATCCTGTCACTGCAGAGAGGGGGCGCTGCAGCAGTCAGCTGGAGTCTCGGAGAAGAAGAAGAAGCAGCGGAAGCGGAATGAGGTAGTTGTGTTTGAAAGAGGAAATTTAAAACTGACGGTGAAACAGAAATGAATAAAAGCATCGAGAGCCAGAGGAACATGAGCTGAACGGAGCCGAACTTACAGTAGCTTCATGGACGTTTTCTCTCTTACACGTTGTTTGAATCCGATAAAACCAGTGAAGTTAGTTCCTGTGTTTTGAATCGATGCTCGGTCGAGGTCACCACTTAAATCTCTGTTTCCTAAAACACCAGCAAGTTACATCTGCACATCTTTGTTATTTGTGAATAATCATTTCATTTTCACTCGTTCTATAAATTCACCTCGTACACTTTTATTTGACTGTGTTTTTGCTCTTACACTTGTCACATTTCTAGCTTCAGTAATAAAAGCTCCACAGTCTCTGGGCTACATGAGGATGATGAATAAGAACATGACAGTATCATGTTGATTCTAATGTACTGTGTGTACTTTGTGTTGTTATATGTATTTGTATGTTTTCTACCATCAACCTGCAGATGAAAACCAGCCTGCATCATTAAATCTGACCTCCATTATATGATGGACTCACTACACTTGTTAATTAATGTGCTTCCTTTTAAATGCATGAATACGAACATGCAGCAAGCCAGGGTGAAGCTGCCAAAGTGAAGTTAACTCAACCGCTGCAGCGAACAGACACCAAAAGATGAACTTTTTTGTATTTAACAATTAAAGCATCACATAGGACAAAGCACCTAGTTCATTCATATCTATATATATAATACTTTTTCAAAAGATTACTTACCCTCCCAAGGATAACTGCAGGTCAGATACATGTTTAACTTTAATACTAAACATATAGAAAATACTTATTGTGTTTAATTAATCACAATATAACACTCTGGCTCTGTTTGTAGATGAAACATGTGAGATGTCACTAATTCAGCATGTACTTTTAATTTGTTGAATTGTGGCCGGCCAGTGACCCCCGGCCTCGGCCTGCCTGCCGCTCGGGACATCAGCTCCGGTGTCACAGAGGCAGAAGCCATCACTTCCAGCAGATAATCAACCTGAGAAAGACACAGGTCACGCTAGCTTCCTCGCTTTTGAAACCAAACTCCCAGTTCCTCCATCTTTGTTTGCAGCTCATTCACGGTGTATTCCGTGCTGCTTGGGATAAACATTTCACGCTGTGGAATTCTGCGTCTGTGTTGGAATACGCGATGAAAGATTCAGTCAGTAGATCATGTAGTCACACACTGGGGACGACTACGAGGACGGTGAGTGTCAGAAACAAGATGGCTGCAGACACTTTACTGCTTAACGTGTGTGTCACAGCAGCAGGAGACGGTTCAACATGAAGCAGAATATGAACCACAACATGTTTTATCATGTTGCTCACAAACAGGAGCTCGATGCACCTTCAGCATTTAGGAGGAATTGAAATGTTGAAGCTGAACTAAACTCTGTTGTTTTGTTGTTGAGGAATGAATGAAACACTTTGACAGACACAATCATTTTGGCTTTATATTTACATCTCAACTTAAAAAGGTCAGAACTCTGTTTCTGTTTCCATAGTTTTTATTATTTTTATCATAATAATAAAATCACATCACTAGGCTGCTGTTGAATAAACACTTTTACAGACAGAATCATTTTGGCTTCATCACATCAAAACAAACAAATGTTCATATATGTTGATTATTTCATATGTGAACAGACTTTATGTGATTAAACATGAATCATGTCTCATGAGTTTTAATAAAGTTTATGAATGTGGAACAATGATCAGCTGTTATTGATAAATGTGTTTTTATGTGGATCTTCATCAGTTTGCTCGATTTCATGGGATCCACACAAAATCTAAATGATAGAAAACATTTATGAAAGTAAAAACAAACCAAAGATAAAGATCAGAAAATAATGAAATCTTTTTTACACACGTGAAAAAGTCGACAGGAGAAATAAAACGAGTGAGGCAAAAGGAGAAATAAACAAAGCTTTAGAATAACGAGTTTAACTTTATCTGCAGCAGATTTCTTTGAAGAAATAAACATGATGAATAAAATTTCTCTCTAACTGCCTTATCCAGTCACAGAGACATCTGCCAGGTAACAGCTTCAAGGGATCTTATAGTGATAAAGATTGGAAACATCTTCTGAGTGAAAGTGTGTGTGAAGGTGTGAATGTGTTTGTTAGTACTGTGGATCAGAGAAACGACAGTTCTCTCTGTTCCAGTCCAGTTTCACTCTGATCCTCTGGATCTTCTGCACAGAGATCACGATCCTGATGGTGACAATGCTGGAGTATTTACTCTCATAGAACCATATTCTCCACAATCCAGACAGTTTGGATTCCCTTCCTGGACAGGCTCTCTGACACACCCATTTTGGCCTTCATGGACTTATTGGGATCAGGTTGTTTAACGATAAGCTGGATGATAGCGGCCATCGTCCAGCTGCACTGTGAATTATGACGAGCCCACCAGATGCAGTTGTTCAGAAAAGGAAGAAGCAGGAAAGTGTGACGACACAGTGAGAGGCAGATCCGGCCTCTGACTCCACGCCCTCTGGACTCTGTCCCCACTTACCTGCCACTCGCCTGGTCATCACCTGAAATGGACTTTTCAGAAAAGGCACACTCTCCGCCCAAACCTAGAGAACATCTCAGAGACGCCTTTTAAAGGGAAAAGACTTCCATGCGAAGATGCGCATGAAAGCTCGAGCAGTTTTGAGAGAGAGAGGATTCTCACCTCGGGGAGGCGAGGTGATGTGCTGTGGCTGTGGAAACCAATTCAAGACATCACACCCGAGGGCTGATCACAGGTCATCTGTTAACGGGCCGGGCAGGTTCTCGACGGAATTCTTACGAAGCTTTGAGGGTTTGGAAAATGACCCGTGCAGATTCCCTCTGATTCCACTCTGTCTGGCTTCAGACGCTATTAAATTGATTTAGTCTGAAGGCTGGGGAAAAGAAAACACCATTTTTATCAAGAACTGTTGATGCAATACACACACACACACACACACACACACACACACACACACACACACACACCTGCACCCCCACTGAAATTACAGTCACTCTGGAAACCAACGCATACAAAATCGATGTGGCAATGAGGAGCAACGACAGGAGGCAGGTAAGAGACAGAGGCCTAATTACTGCACGAATAGGCGTGGAAAAATGGCTCAACAGCGCCATCTAAGGAAAAGCCCCTCAGTTAGCTTTCACCGATCTTCACAAAAATCGTAGCCCAGGTGTATCATGACCAGACAAACAAAAAAAGTCCAGAGGTGCAATTTGAAAAACGCAACAGGAAGCTCTATCAGGGCTCATCAGACTACCTTCATATGGAGATGAGTGTCATCACAACAAGATGGAGATGAAAACTACCTTGAATTTTTAGTTTTGCCACACGGTGTGACCGTGATGGCGTCAAAGTTTGATTACACGCCATCAAAACACGAGGTTGTGTATCTCGACATACATGGTCCAATCTGACAAGAGTCCCGCCTGATGAAAAGAGGGATTTATTATAACTCCTCTGTGCATTGTCTCCATCAGCCTCAAACCTCATTCACATTCTCCAGTCCCGCCTGATCAGATCCATGTGCTAATATTGACTCACTGCTGCCCCCCTGCTGGCTACAGGAAGTGATGATGTTTCATACTTTGATGCACTGCTCCTGGCTGCTTTACAATATGCAGCTCAGTGAAATCACTGGATCATGGTCAGAATTGTACATTCACTCAAACCGTAAACATTGAGGTGCGGCGAAGGTTCATCTCTTCAGCTAAAGGAGACGATGTCATAACTCCACTGTGCATTGTCCTTATCACCACCAAACTTCAAAGGTCACATGATCAGAGTCCAAGCTCGAATAGCTCTATGTGTCAACATTTCAGGTCATAGTGCCACCTACTGATCAGTGTGAAAATTAAGTTGTGGTAACATTGTCCAATTGACTTAAAAATGCTCACGCTACATCAGAGCCCCTACTTGAACAGATCTATTAGTCTGTATGTAATAATACTGATGGCGCACCTATTGGCAACAAAGTAAGCTTTGTTTTACAACTATCATTCGCTTCTATATCAAGCCTACTCTTTAGGACCCGAGCACTGACGGTGTGGAGGCCCCATTGTATTTGAAAGATTTTTATTTCCCTAGACGCCAAATTCATATATGTTATAAATATATTGTAAACCTCTTCCAACTTTCAAGGTTATGAGCATATTGGAAACAAAGACAAATATACATATATGAATGTAAAATTTATAACAATTTAATTCATCTTTTCAAAACATCATAACAATTTAGGAAGAGAGAGAGAGAGAGAGAGAGAGAGAGACAGAGAGACAGAGACAGAGAGAGAGAGGGAGAGAGAGAGAGAGAGAGAGAGACAGAGAGACAGAGAGAGAGAGGGAGAGAGAGAGAGAGAGGGACAGAGAGAGAGAGACAGAGAGAGAGAGAGAGAGAGACAGAGAGAGAGAGAGAGACAGACAGAGAGAGAGAGAGAGGGAGACAGAGACAGAGAGAGAGAGAGAGAGAGAGAGAGAGAGAGAGAGAGAGACAGAGAGAGAGAGACAGAGAGAGAGAGAGAGAGAGAGAGAGAGAGACAGAGAGAGAGAGAGAGAGAGAGAGAGAGAGACAGAGAGAGAGAGAGAGAGAGAGAGAGAGAGAGAGAGAGACAGAGAGAGAGAGACAGAGAGAGAGGGAGAGAGAGAGAGAGGGAGAGAGAGAGAGAGAGAGAGAGAGAGGGAGAGAGAGAGAGGAGAGAGAGAGAGAGAGAGAGAGAGAGAGAGAAGATATAAAAATATATAACTCAATTTAAAACCTGAAACTATCTGGAGGTTAAATCCTAATTAATGACAGATAATGTCATATTTACTTTCTCAACTTAAAAAAGGTCAGAACTCAGTTTCTGTTTAATAGTTTTTATTATTTTGATCACAATATTAAAACTACATCACTAGGCTGCTGTTGAATAAACACTTTTACAGACAGAATCATTTTGGCTTCATCACATCAAACAGACAAATGTTCATATATGTTGGATTATTTCATATGTGAACAGACTTTGGTGATTAAACATGAATCATGTCCTTCATGTGTGAGTTTTAATAAAGTTTGTTGAATGTGAACAATGATCAGCTGTTATTGATAAATGTGTTTTATGTGGATCTTCATCAATTTGCTCGACTTCATGGATCCACACAAAATCTAAATGATAGAAAACATTTTCCATGAAAGTAAAACAAACCAAAGATAAAGATCAGAAAATAATGAAATCTTTTACTATTTTTAATGTGAAAAGCTCTATGAGAAATAAAATGAGGAGAAGTAAAAGGAGAAATAAACAAAGCTTTAGAATAACGAGTTTAACTTTAGATTCAAAGTAGATTTCTTGAAGAAATAAGATGATGAATAAAATTTTCTCTCTAACTGCTCTGATCCAGCGTCACAGGGACATTCACAGGTAACAGCTTCAAGTGATCTCTAGTGTAAAAGTATGGAAACATCTTCTGAGTGAAAGTGTGTGTGAAGGTGTGAATGTGTTTGTTAGTATCAAGATCAGAGAACGAAGGTTCTCCTCTGTTCCAGTCCAGTTTCACTTGATCCTGGATCTTCTGCACAGAGAGAACAGATACTGCTGATGGTGACGCTGCTGAGGATTCACCTTCATTGAACCATATTCTCCATGTTCCAGACAGTTTGATTCCCTTCCTCTGGACAGACTCTTCTGACACACCCAGTGCCCAGCTTCTACTGTCTCCAACCAGGACGTCCCAGCTGTGAGTCCCTGAGTTAAAACCCTCAGATCCCAGGACTGAGGGGTATTGATCAAACCTCTCTGGATTGTCAGGAAGCTTCTGTTCCTCTCCTAGTCTCAAATCTCAGATCTTCAGACAGACGAAAGTACTGGATGAGCAGAGTTTGGGTCCAGAACCACAGGACTGTAGGAGACCACGTCCTTCATCTTGTTCCAGATGTTGAAGCTCAGGTTGCCCAGATGTTTGGCCTGTCTACTGTGAGCTCCTGAGGCCAGCTGTGATCATCCAGCAGGGGCGTTGCTGGACCTGGGTTCCACTGCAGCCTTGTAGTTGAGCAGGAACGACGTCTTCAGCTCTCAGCTCGGCCCCTCTGTGGTTCTGATTGTGTCTGAAAGAGCCGTGATGTCTCTGCTCAGAGACTCAATCTTCCCTTCTTCATCATCCGACTCTTCTGCTCCTCTTCCTCCCCAGTGCAGCCATCCTGGCCTCTTCCTCCAGAAAACTGGGATGTGCTTTGTAAACTGCTCCTTGATCTATGCCTCTGTGAGTCCGCCTGACCTTAATGTGTTCTGCTGTTAGTTCACACTTTATTTTAACACGTTCAAAACACAGTAACTTCTTCTCAAGGGCTCCAGAGTTTCCTGGAAGCTGTTTCTTGTGTTGTTGTGCAGCTTCATCGATGGGTCTGAATCTGTGGTCGCTGTGTTTCTTGAATCTCTGCAGACGAAGCACACACTGGTTGCTGATGGTCCACAGAAGAGTCTGAGCTCTGAGTGCTGACTGCAGAGAGCATGAAGAGCTTCTGATCTCTCCTGTAAGAAGGTCTCACACAGGTGTTCTTCAACACCAGGTTACAAGGTGCTGTGACTTTGAAGATCTTCTCTGCCAAAAGTGGACACTCTTTTACTTCTTTGTCTTTCCCTGTGCTCTTCACACAGTCTCTACAGAAGCTGTGGCTACATGACAGAACAGGATCTCTGAAGACATCGGGCAGATGGGACAGCAGAGATCCTCTTCTGATCTGGAAGCCATTGAGTCTCCAGGTGAAGTTGAAAACAGACAGACAGTTGGTCACAGCTCCATGAACTTCACTGAGGTTTACTTCCTCTCTGAGTCAAAGGTGTTAGTTAAACTCACGGTCAGTGTGGAGCTACCGGCAGGTTGTAGTTTGACTCTTCTCTCCTGTAGCTGGACTCACCCGGATGCCTTGGTCTGGTCTGGCTAGTTTGGTCTGGAAGGTGAATGTGATCGGCCTGGTTTCTCAGCCTGCGTCTCTCTCAGGGAGGAAACAGATGTTTCCTGGGTTTCAGGTGAGCTGTGGGAGAGGGTGGAGCTGAGATGCTGGATGATAAAACTGTAAACCTGAAACAATGTACCAGCAGCCTGCTGCCAGTACAAACTATGCACTTCTCATGGACTGCACTCTAACACTTTAACTCTTTAACTGTGCCTGATTCATCTGCCTGTGCAATATCAACGGTGTATGTCAAATACATTCACTGTACACATTCTCACACCGCACATATCTCACTGTCTTTACACTGTATACATTAGTTTCTAATTACATTCATATATTTTCATATTTTTCAAATTCCTCACACTTAAGTATTACATGTTTCTATTACCTGCTGATCTTTGACCTTGCTGCTGTATTGCAAATGTCCCATTGTGGGAATTAATAAAGGATTATCTTATCTTATCTTATCTTATCTTATCTTAAATCCACGATGTCTAGATCATTTAAAAATGTTTGACTTGGAATGGGGAGAATGTTTCTCCATTCCCACACTCTGTTCTTGCTTTAGGAGTTACATTAACACTACGAAGGCGTTTCTTCCAAACTAAACGCTCTCTGTGCTCACAGGTGTTTTGTCTCTGTGAGATCAAATGAATCTCCGTCCAACACGCCTCACACGCCTGCAGAGATCATGTGACCACTCACATGCACTGGACATGCACGCCCCTGGACACAGGTTGTTGGAATAATATCTCAACAGTTGGTTCTGCAGATTGGAAGTTTATTAAAATTCAAGTGTCCATTTTCTTTCATGATTCAAGGACCCTGGTGTTTCCTTCACTTCTGTTTGAGTTACAATGCAGAAGAGCGGTTATCCGTCACTGCAGAGAGGGGGCGCTGCAGCAGTCAGCTGGAGTCTCGACGAAGAAGAAGAAGCAAAGAAGTGGAAATGAGGTGCTGTGTTTTGAAAGAGGGAAATTTAAAACTCGACGGTGTGAAACAGAAACAATAAAAAGCATCGAGAGCCAGAGTGAACATGAGCCGAACGGAGCCGAACTTACAGAGCTTCATGGACGTTTTCTCTCTTACATGTTGTTTGAATCCGATAAAACCAGTGAAGCTAGTTCTGTGTTTGAATCGATGCTCGGTCGAGGTCACTTCACTTAAATCTCTGTTTCCTACAAAACACCAGTGTTGTATCTGTACATCTTTGTTATTTAGAATAATCATTTATTTTCACTCTCGTTCTATAAATTCACCTCGTACACTTTTATTTGACTGTGTTTTTGTTTCACATCGTCACATTAGCTTCAGTAATAAAAAGCCCACAGTCTCTGGGCCATGAGGATGAGATGAATAAGAACATGACAAAGTATCATGCTGATTCTAATGTACTGTGTGTGTACTTGTGTTGTTATACATGCATTTGCATGTTTTTCTACCATCAACTCGCAGATGAAAACCAGCCTGCATCATTAAATTTTGGACTCCATTATATGATGGACTTACTACAATTTGTTAATTAATGTGCGTTTCCTTTTTAAATGCATGAATACGAACATGCAGCAGTTTGTGGGGGTGAAGCTGCTGAAGTGAAGTTAATCCAACCGCTGCAGCGAACAGACACCAAAGATGAACTTTGTATTTCATCAATTAAAGATCACATAGACAAAGTTAATTCAGTTCATTCATATCTATATATATAATTGCTTTTTCGTGATTACTTAACCTCTCCCATGATAACTGCAGGCCATTTAGACATATGTTTAACTTTTAACACTAAATATATAGAAAATACTTATTGTGTTTTAATTAATCACACTATAACACTTGGCCTGTTTGTAGATGAAACATGGAGATGTCACTAATTCAGCATGTACTTTATAATTTGTTGAATTGTGTGGGTCGGCCATGACCCCCCCGGCTCGCCTGCCTCGGCTCGGGCACACATCAGCCTCGGTGTGTCACAGAGGCAGCCATCACTTCCTCCAGCAGATAATCAACCTGGAGAAAGAATAACAGGTCACGTTGAAGCCTCGTTTCTTTTCTTTGAAACCAAACTCCCGAGTTCCTCTCCATCTTTGTTTGCAGCCCATTCACACGTGTGTATTCCGTGCTGCCAGCGCTTGGGATGCTTAAACATTTCTATCAGAATCTTGCCTGTGTTGGAACACGCTGATGAAAATATCTAGTCAGTAGATCGATGTGCAGTCACACACTGGGGACGCACTCCTAAGGAGGACGGGAGCGGCCAGAAACAAGATGGCTGCAGACACTTTACTGCTGGAACGTGTGTGTGTCACGCAGCAGGAGACGGTTCTAACATGAAGCGCAGAACATGAAATCCACAACATGTTTTAGCATGTTGCTCACAAACAGGAGTCGATGCACCTTCAGCATTTAGAGGAATTGAAATGTTGAAGCTGAACTAAACTCTGTTGTGTTGTTGTTGAGGAATGAATGAAAACACTTTGACAGACACACAATATTTTGGCTTTATATTTACATCTCCCAATCTCTAAAAAGGTCAGAACTTGTTTGTTTCATAGTTTTTATTATTTTATCATAATAATAAAATCACATCACTAGGCTGCTGCTGAATAAACACTTTACAGACAGAATCATTTTGGCTTTAATACATCAAACAAACAAATGTTCATATATGTTGGATTATTTCTATATGTGAATAATTTTTATGTGATTAAACAGAATCATGTCTCATGAGTTTTAATAAAGTTTGCTGAACGTGAACAATGATCAGCTGTTATTGATAAATGTGTTTTTATGTGGTCTTCATCAGTTTGCTCGACTTCATGATCCACACAAAATCTAAATGATAGAAAACATTTTCCATGAAAGTAAAAACAAACCAAAGATAAAGATCAGAAAATAATGAAATCTTTTACACACGTGGAAAGTCTATTGTGAGAAATAAAAACGAAAGAGGGCGCAAAAGGAGAAATAAACAAAGCTTGAATAACTAGTTTAACTTTTTAGATTCAGCAGATTTCTTGAAGAAATAAACATGATGAATAAAATCTTTCTTCTAACTGCTCTGGATCCAGCGTCACAGAGACATTCACAGGTAACAGCTTCAAGGGACTCTAATGCTAAAGATTGGAAACATCTTCTGAGTGAAAGTGTGTGTGAAGGTGTGAATGTGTTTGTTAGTATCAGGATCAGAGAACGACAGTTCTCCTCTGTTCCAGTCCAGTTTCACTCTGATCCTCTGGATCTTCTGCACAGAGAGATCAGATGATCCTGATGGTGACAATGCTGAGTATTTACCTTCATAGAACCATATTCTCCACAATCCAGACAGTTTGATTCCCTTCCTCTGGACAGGCTCTTCTGACACACCCATTTTGGCCTTCATGGACTTATTGGGATCAGGTTATGTTTAACGATAAGCTGGATGATAGCGTTTCATCGTCCAGCTGCACTGTGAATTACACGAGCCCCACCAGATGCAGCTTGTTCAGAAAAGGAAGAAGCAGGAAAGGTGACGACACAGTGAGAGGGCAGATCCGCTCCTGACTAGCCCTCTGACTTGTCCTCAGACGACCACACCGGCCACATCACCTGAAATGGACTTTTTCAGAAAAGCACCTCCGGCCCAAACCAGAGAATATCCTCAGAGACGCGCTCTTAAAGGGAAAAAGATTCCTGGCCAGCGCTGAAGATGATGAAAGTTCTCGGAGCAGTTTTGAGAGAGAGGATCTTTCACCTCGGGAGAGGGCGAGGACGGCTGTGGTCAGAGTCCACCCAAGACTGTTCATGTCTGAGTGGCTGATCACAGGTCATCTGTTAACGGGGCTGCAGGTTCGATTTGACTCTTACGAAGCTTTGAGGGTTTGGAAAAATGGACCCGTGCAGATTCCCTCTGATTCCACTCGTCTGGCTTCAGACGCTATTAAATGATTTTAGTCTGAAGGCTGTAGTGCATGAAAACACCATTTTTATCAAGAACTGTTGATGCACACACACACACACACACACACACACACACACACACACACACTGCACCCCCACTGGAAATTACAGTCGCCCTGAAACCAACGACACAAAATCGATGTGTAGCAAATGGAGGATAACGACAGGAGGCAGGTAAGAGACAGAGGCCTAATTACTGCACGAATGGGCGTGGAAAAATGGCTCAACAGCGCCATCTAAGGAAAAGCCCCTCAGTTAGCTTTCACCGATCTTCACAAAAATCGTAGCCCAGGTGTATCATGACCAGACAAACAAAAAAAGTCCAGAGGTGCAATTTGAAAAACGCAACAGGAAGCCTTCATCAGGGCTTTCATCAGATCACCTTCATATGGAGATGAGTGTCATCACAACAAGATGGAGATGAAAACTACCTTGAATTTCGAGTTTTCGTCACACGGTGTGACCGGTATGTGCATACAAAGTTTGATTACACCATCAACACGAGGTTGTGTATCTCGGACATACATGGTCCAATCGACAAGAGTCCCGGCCTACGAAAAGAGGGATTTATTATAACTCCTCTGTGCATTGTTCCATCAGCCTCAAACCTCATTCACATTCACAGTCCCGCCTCCTGATCAGATCCATGTGTCAATATTGACTTTCACCGTCGTGCCCCCTGCTGGCTACAGGAAGTGACATGTTTCATACTTTGATGCACTGCTCCTGGCTGCTTTACAATATGCAGCTCAGTGAAATCACTGACCATGGTCAGAATTGTGACATTCACTCAAACCGTGTAAACATTGAGGTGCGGCGAAGGTTCATCCTTCGCCAAAGGAGACGATGTCATAACTCCACTGTGCATTGTCCTATCACCACCAAACTTCTGTCACATGATCAGAGTCCAAGCCTGAACAGCTCTATGTGTCAATATTTCCTCAGGGTCATAGCGCCACCTACTGATCAGTGTGAAAATTAAGTTGTGGTAACATTGTCCAATTGACTTAAAATGCTCACGCTACATCAGAGCCCCTACTTGAACAGATCTATTAGTCTGTATGTAATAATACTGATGGCGCCACCCATTACAACAGGAAGTAAGCTTGTTTTACAACTATCATTCGATTTACATCGCTCACTCTTTAGACCCGAGCACTGACGGAGGCCCTATTGTATTTGGAAAGATTTTTATTTCCTAGACGCCAAATTGGTATATAAAATATAAATATATGATTGAAACCTCTCTTTCCAACTTTCAAGGTTATGGGACATATTGGAAACAAAGACAAATATACATATATGAATGTAAAATTATAACAATTCTAATTCATCTTTTTCAAAACACTGGCAATAATTTAGGGAAGAGAGAGAGAGAGAGAGAGAGAGAGAGAGAGAGACAGAGAGACAGAGAGACAGAGAGAGAGAGAGGGAGAGAGAGAGAGAGAGAGAGAGAGACAGAGAGACAGAGAGAGAGAGAGAGAGAGGGACAGAGAGAGAGAGAGAGAGAGAGAGACAGAGAGAGAGAGAGAGAGAGACAGAGAGACAGAGAGAGAGAGAGAGGGAGACAGAGACAGAGAGAGAGAGAGAGAGAGAGAGAGAGAGAGAGAGAGAGAGACAGAGAGAGAGAGAGAGAGGGAGAGACAGAGAGAGAGAGAGAGAGAGAGAGAGAGGAGAGAGAGAGAGAGAGAGAGAGAGAGAGAGGGGAGAGAGAGAGAGAGAGAGAGGGAGAGGGAGAGAGGAGAGAGAGGGAGAGAGAGAGAGAGAGAGAGAGAGAGAGAGAGAGAGAGAGAGAGAGAGAGAGAGAGAGAGAGAGAGAGAGAGAGAGAGAGAGAGAAGATATAAAATATATAACTCAATTTAAAACCTGAAACTATCTGAGTGTTAAATCCTACTTAATGACAGATAATGTTATATTTACTTTTCAACTTAAAAAAGGTCAGAACTCAGTTTCTGTTTAATAGTTTTTATTATTTTGATCACAATATTAAAATCACATCACTAGGCTGCTGTTGAATAAACACTTTTACAGACAGAATCATTTTGGCTTCATCACATCAAAACAGACAAATGTTCATATATGTTGATTATTTCATATGTGAATGACTTTATGTGATTAAACAAGTGAATCATGTCTCATGTAGTGAGTTTTAATAAAGTTTGTTGAATGTGAAATAATGATCAGCTGTTATTGATAAATGTGTTTTTATGTGGATCTTCATCAATTTGCTCACTTCATGATCCACACAAAATCTAAATGATAGAAAAACATTTTCCATGAAAGTAAAAACAAACCAAAGATAAAGATCAGAAAATAATGAATCTTTTACACACGTGAAAAGCTTACAGGAGAAATAAAAATGAGGAGAAGTAAAAGGAGAAATAAACAAAAGCTTTAGAATAACGAGTTTAACTTTTAGATTCAGCAGATTTCTCTGAAGAAATAAACATGATGAATAAAATCTTTCTCTCTAACTGCTCTGATCCAGCGCTACAGAGACATTCACAGGTAACAGCTTCAAGTGATCTCTAGTGTAAAAGTATGGAAACATCTTCTGAGTGAAAGTGTGTGTGAAGGTGAATGTGTTTGTTAGTATCAAGATCAGAGAACGACAGTTTTCCTCTGTTCCAGTCCAGTTTCACTCTGATCCTCTGATTCTGCACAGAGAACAGATACTGATGGTGACGCCAAGCTGAGGATTCACCTTCATTGAACCATTCTATGTTCCAGACAGTTTGATTCCCTTCCTCTGGACAGACTTCCTTCTGACACACCCATTGCCCAGCTTCCTACTGTCTCCAACCAGGACGTCCCAGCTGTGAGTCCCTGAGTTAAAACCCTCAGATCCCAGACTGAGGGGCATGATCAAACCTCTCTGGATTGTCAGGAAGCTTCTGTTCTCTCCTAGTCTCAAACTGGCTGATCTTCAGACAGGACGAGTACTGATGAGCAGAGTTTGGGTCCAGAACCACAGGACTGTAGGAGACCACGCCCTTCATCTTGTTCCAGATGTTGAAGCTCAGGTTGCCCAGATGTTTAGCCTCAAGTCTATCAGAGCTCCCAGGCCAGCTGTGGATCATCCAGCAGGGGGTTGCTGACTCGTTCCACTGCAGCCTAGAAGTTGAGCAGGAACGAGACGCTCTCTCAGCTCTCAGCCTGTCCTCTGTGGTTCTGATTGTGTCTGAAAGAGCCGTGATGTCTCTGCTCAGAGACTCAATCTTCTCCTTCATCATCCGACTCTTCTGCTCCTCTTCCTTCCTCAGTGCAGCCATCCTGGCCTCCTCTTCCTCCTCCAGAAACTGATGAAGCTTTGTAAACTGCTCCTTGATCTGCGCCTCTGTGAGTCCGGCTCTGACCTTAATGTGTTCTGCTGTTAGTTCACACTTTACTAACACGTTTCAAAACACAGTAACTTCTTCAAGGGCTCCAGAGTTTCCTGAAGCTGCTTCTGTGTTGCTGTGCAGCTTCATCGATGGGTCTGAATCTGTGGTCGCTGTGTTTCTGAATTCTGCAGACGCAGACACACTGGCTGCTGATGGTCCAGACAGAAGAGTCTGAGTTTCTCTGAGTGTGCTGACTGCAGAGAGCATGTGAAGAGCTCTGATCTCTCTCCTGTAAGAAGGTCTCACAGGTTCTTCAACACCCACAGGTTACAAGGTGGTTGCGTAATTTGAAGATCTTCTCTTACAAAGTGGACACTCTTTACTTCTTTGTCTTTCCACCAGCTCTTCACACAGTTCTACAGAAGCTGTGGGCTACATGACAAAGAACAGGGATCTCTGAAGACATCTTGGCAGATGGGACAGCAGATCCTCTTCTGATCTGGAAGCCATTGAGTCTCCAGGTGAAGCTGAAAACAGACAGTCAGTCAGTCACAGCTCCATGAACTTCACTGAGGTTTACTTCCTCTCTGAGTCAAGGTGTTAGTTAAACTACGGTCAGTGTGTGGAGCGCCGGCAGGTTGTAGTTTGACTCTTCTCTCCTGTAGCTGGACCTACCTAGACGCCTGGTCTGGCTTGGTTTAGTTTGGTTTGGAAGGTGAATGTGATCGTCTGTTTTCAGCCTTGCGTCTCTTCAGGAGGAACAGATGTTTCCTGGGTTTCTCAGGGTGAGTCAGGAGAGGCAGGAGCTTGAGATGCTGATGATAAAACCTGTAAAACCTGAAACAAATGTACCAGCAGCTCTGCTGCCAAAGTACAAACTATGCACCCCCATGGACTGCACCTAACACTTAACTCTCACTGTGCCTGATTCATCTGCCTGTGCACATCAACTGCATGTGAAATACATTCACTGTACATATTCTCACACTGCACATATTCCCTACTGTCTTTACACTGTATACATTAGTTTAATTACATTCATATATTTCTATATTTTTTAATTCCTCACACTTAAGTATTACATGTTTCTTATTACCTGCTGATGTCTTTTGACTCCTTGCTGCTGTAATACTGCAAATGTCCCATTGTGGGACCCAATAAAGGATTATCTTATCTTATCTTATCTTATCTTATCTTAAATCCACGATGCCCAGATCATTTAAATGTTTGACTTGGAATGGGGAGAATGTTTCCTTCCATTCTACACTCTGTTCTTGCTTTTAGAGTTAACAGACAACACCACTAAGCAAGCTCTTAAACTAAAACGCTCTCTGTGCTCACAGGTGTTTTGTCTCTGCATCAGTTTGAATCTCCGCTCCAACACGCCTCACACGCCTCTGCAGAGAGATCATGTGACCACCACATGCACTGACATGCACGCCCCCTGGACACAGGTTGCTTGGAATAACATCTGTCAACAGCTGGTTCTGCAGATTGAAGTTTATTAAAATTCAAGTGTCCATTTTCTTCTTCATGATTCAAGGACCCTGGTGTTTCTTCACTTCGTTTGAGTTACAATGCAGAAGATGTGTTATCCCGTCACTGCAGAGGGCGCTGCAGCAGTCATTGGAGTCTCGAGAAGAAGAAGAAGCAGCGGGAAGCGGAAATGAGGCAGTTGTGTTTTGAAAGAGGGAAATTTAAAACTCGACGGTGTGAACAGAAATGAATAAAAGCACGAGAGCCAGAGGAACATGAGCTGAACGGAGCCGAACTTACAGTAGCTTCATGGACGTTTTCTCTTACACGTTGTTTGAATCCGATAAAACCAGTGAAGCTAGTTCCGTGTTTTGGAATCGATGCCTCGGTCGAGGTCACTTCACTTAAATCTCTGTTTCCTACAAACACCAGTGTTACATCTGTACATCTTTGTTATTTGTGAATAATCATTTATTTTCACTCTCGTTCTATAAATTCACCTCGTACACTTTTTATTTGATCCGTTTTTGCCTACATCGTCACATTTAGCTTCAGTAATAAAAGCTCCACAGTCTCTGGGCCAAGCATGAGGATGATGAATAAGAAATAAGACAGTATCATGTTGATTCTAATGTACTGTGTGTGTACTTAAAGTTGTTATACATGTATTTTGTATGTTTTTCTACCATCAACCTGCAGATGAAACCAGCCTGTATCTTAAATCTGACCCATTATATGATGGACTCCACTACACTTGTTAATTAATGTGCGTTTTCCTTTTTAAATGCATGAATACGAACATGCAGCAGTTTGTGTGGGTGTGAAGCTGCTGAAGTGAAGTTAATCCAAATCAGCTGCAGCGAACAGACACTAAAAAGATGAACTTTGTATTTACCAATTAAAGATCACATAGACAAAGTTAATTCAGTTCATTCACATCTATATATATAATTGTTTTTCAAAAGATTACTTACCTCCCATGATAACTGCAGGTCAGACATATGTTTAACTTAACACTAAATATATAGAAAATACTTATTGTGTTTAATTAATCACACCATAACACTTGGCCTGTTTGTAGATGAAACATGGAGATGTCACTAATTCAGCATGTACTTTATAATTTGTTGAATTGTGTGTCGCCATGACTTCGGCTCGGCCCGGCTCGGCCTGCCTGACACATCAGCTCCCGTGTGTGTCACAGAGGCAGCCATCACTTCCTCCAGCAGATAATCAACCTGAGAAAGACACGAGGTCACGTTGAAGCTTCCCTCGCTTCTTTTGAAACTAACCCAGTTCCTCCATCTTTGTTTGCAGCCCATTCACACGGTGTATTCCGTACAAGGCGTTTTGGGATGCGAAACATTTACTGGGTGAATCTGCGCCTGTGTTGAACACGTTGATGAAACATTCAGTCAGTAGATCGATGTGTCACACACTGGGGACGAATTCTGCTGAGGACGGAGCGGCCAGAAACAAGATGGTTGCAGATACTTTACTGCTGAACGTGGTGTGTGTCACAGCAGCAGGAGACGGTTCAACATGAAGCAGAACATGAACCACAACATGTTTTATGATTAGTTGTTTCACAAAACAGGAGTCGATGCACCTTCAGCATTTAGGAGGAATTGAAATGTTAGCTGAACTAAACCTCTGTTGTTTTCAGATGTTGAGGAATGAATGAAAACACTTTGACAGACACAATCATTTTGGCTTTATATTTACATCTCAACTTAAAAAGGTCAGAACTCTGTTTTGTTTCATAGTTTTTATTATTTTATCACAATAATAAAATCACATCACTAGGCTGCTGTTGAATAAACACTTTTACAGACAGAATCATTTTACTTCATCACATCAAACAGACAAATGTTCATATATGTTGATTATTTCATATGTGAACAGACTTTATGTGATTAAACATGAATCATGTCTCATGAGTTTTAATGTTTGTTGAACGTGAACAATGATCAGCTGTTATTGATAAATGTGTTTTTATGATCTTCATCAGTTTGCTCACTTCATGGATCCACACAAAATCTAAATGATAGAAAACATTTTCCATGAAAGTAAAAACAAACCAAAGATAAAGATCAGAAAATAATGAAATCTTTTACACACGTGAAAGTCACAGGAGAAATAAAACGAGTGAGAAGTAAAGGAGAAATAAACAAAGCTTTAGAATAACGAGTTTAACTTTTAGATTCAGCAGATTTCTGAAGAAATAAACATGATGAATAAAATCTTTCTCTCTAACTGCTCTGATCCAGCGCGCCACAGAGACATTCACAGGTAACAGCTTCAAGGGATCTATAGTGATAAAAGATTGGAAACATCTCTGAGGAAGTGTGAAGGTGTGAATGTGTTTGTTAGTATCAAGATCAGAACGACAGTTCTCCTCTGTTCCAGTCCAGTTTCACTCTGATCCTCTGGATCTTCTGCACAGAGAGACTAGATACTGCTGATGGTGACTTGCTGAGGATTCACCTTCATGGAACCATTTCCATGTTCCAGACAGTTTGCTTCCTTCCTCTGACAGACTCATGACACACCCAGTGCCCAGCTTCTACTGTCTCCAACCAGGACGTCCCAGCTGTGAGTCCCTGAGTTAAACCCTCAGATCCCAGGACTGGAGGGGTATTGATCAAAACCTCTCTGGATTGTCAGGAAGCTTCTCTGTCTCTCTCCTCCTCTCAAACTGGTCAGATCTTCAGACAGACGAGTAATGGATGAGCAGAGTTTGGGTCCAGAACCACAGGACTGTAGGAGACCGGTCCTTCATCTTGTTCCAGATGTTGAAGCTCAGGTTGCCCAGATGTTTGGCCTCGTCTATCAGAGCTCCTGAGGCCAGCTGTGGATCATCCAGCAGGGGGCGCTGGAATTCGCCTCCACTGCAGCCTTGTAGTTGAGCAGGAACGACGTCTTCAGAAGCTCTCAGCTCGCCCTCTGTGGTTCTGATTGTGTCTGAAAGAGCCGTGATGTCTCTGCTCAGAGACTCAATCTTCCTTCATCATCCGACTCTTCTGCTCCTCTTTCCTCTCTGTGCAGCCATCCTGGCCTCTTCCTCCTCCAGAAACTGATGAAGC
>NC_061487.1:28224289-28294289 GCF_022539355.2 Hippoglossus stenolepis
AGAAACCAGGAAACATCTGCTCCTCCCCAAAGAGACGCAGGCTGAAACCAGACGATCACATTCACCTTCCAGACCAAACTAAACCAAACCAGACCAGACGTCCTGAGTGAGTCCAGCTACAGGAGAGAAGAGTCAAACTACAACCTGCCGACGCCCACACACTGGACCGTGAGTTTAACAAACACCGACTCGGGAGAGGAAGCAAAAACCTGTGCAGTTCATGGAGCTGTGACTGACTGACTGTCTGTTTTCAGCTTCACCTGAGACTCAATGGCTTCCAGATTAGAAGAGGATCTCGCTGTCCCGTCTGCCAAGATGGTTTTCAGAGATCCTGTTCTTCTGTTTCATGTAGCCACAGCTTCTGTGAAGACTGTGTGAAGAGCTGGTGGAAAGACAAAGAAGTAAAAGAGTGTCCAGTTTGTAAGAGAAGATCTTCAAAGTCAGAACCACCTTGTAACCTGGTGTTGAAGAACCTGTGTGAGACCTTCACAGGAGGAGAGATCAGAGCTCTTCTACATGCTCTCTGCACCTGCACTCAAAGAAACTCAGACTCTTCTGTCTGGACCATCAGCAGCCAGTGTGTCTCGCTCTGCAGAGATTCAGAGAAACACAGCGACTACAGATTCAGACTCCATCGATGAAGCTGCACCACAACACAAGAAGCAGCTTCAGAAACTCTGGAGCCCCTTGAAGAAGAAGTTACAGTGTTTTCAATCTGTTAAAGTGAGAGTTTGAACAAACAGCAGAACACATTAAGGTCCAGGCCGACTCACAGAGACGCAGATCATGGAGAAGTTTAAAAGCTTCATCAGTTTCCTGGAGGAGGAAGAGGAGCGGATGGCTGCACTGAGGGAGGAAGAGGAGCAGAAGAGTCAGGATGATGAAGGAGAAGATTGAGTCTCTGAGCAGACATAACGCTCTTTCAGACAATCAGAACCACAGAGGACGAGCTGAGAGCTGAAGATTTCTGCTTCCTGCTCAACTAAGGCTGCAGGAACGAGTCCAGCAGCTGCTTCTGCTGGATGAGATTCACAGCTGGCCTCAGGAGCTCTGACAGACAGCCAAGATCTGGGCAACCTGAGCCCACATCTGGAACAAGATGAAGGACGGGTCTCCTACAGTCCTGTGGTTCTGACCTAAACTCTGCTCATCCAGTACTGGCCCTGTCTGGAAGATCTGACCAGTTTGAGAGGAGGAGAGGAACAGAAGCTTCCTGACAATCCAGAGAGGTTTGATCATTACTCCTCAGTCCTGGGATCTGAGGGTTTTAACCAGGGACTCACAGCTGGGACGCCCTGGTTGGAGACAGTACACGCTGGTCACTGGGTGTGTCAGCAGAGTCTGTCCAGAGGAAGCGGAAGCAAACTGTCTGAACATGGAGAATATGGTTCTCTATGAAGGTAAATACAAAGCAGCGCCACCATCAGGATCATCTGTTCTCTGTGCAGGAAGTGATTCCAGAGGATCAGAGTGAAACTGACTGGAACAGAGGAGAACTGTCGTCCTCTGATCCTGATACTAACAAACACATTCACACCATCACACACACTTTCACTCGAAGATGTTTCCATACTTTTAAACACTAGAGATCACTTGAAGCTGTTACCTGTGAATGTCTCTGTGACGCTGGATCAGAGCAGTTAGAGAGAAAGATTTTATTCATCATGTTTATTTCTTCAAGAGAAATCTGCTGAATTCTTAAAAGTTAAACCTATATTCTAAAGCTTTGCTTATTTCTCCTTTGCTTCTCACTCGCTTTTATTTCTCCTGTCGACTTTTCCACGGTGTAAAAGATTTCATTATTTTCTGATCTTTATCTTTGGTTTGCTTCTTACTTTCATGGAAAATGTTTTCTATCATTTAGATTTTGTGTGGATCCATGAAGCTTTCCAGCAACTGATGAAGATCCACATGTGCATACATTTATCAATGAATATTGATCATTGTTCACGTTTCAACAAACTTTATTAAAACTCATGAGACATGATTCATGTTTAATCACATAAAGCCTGTTCACATATGAAAATAATCCAACATATATGAACATTTGTCTGTTTGATGATGAAGCCAAAATGATTCTGTCTGTAAAAGTGTTTATTCAACAGCAGCCTAGTGATGTGATTTTAATATTGTGATCAAAATAATAAAAATCTATTAAACAGAAACTGAGTTCTGACCTTTTTTAAGTTGAAAAGTAAATATAACATTATCTGTCATTAAGTAGGATTTAACACTCAGATAGTTTCAGGTTTTAAATTGAGTTATATATTTTATATCTTCTCTCTCTCTCTCTCTCTCTCTCTCTCTCTCTCTCTCTCTCTCTCTCTCTCTCTCTCTCTCTCTCTCTCTCTCTCTCTCTCTCTCTCTCCTCTCTCTCTCTCTCTCTCTCTCTCTCTCTCTCTCTCTCTCTCTCTCTCTCTCTCTCTCTCTCCCCTCTCTCTCTCTCTCTCTCTCTCTCTCTCTCTCTCTCTCTCTCTCTCTCTCTCTCTCTCTCTCTCTCTCTCTCTGTCTCTCTCTCTCTCTCTCTCTCTCTCTCTCTCTGTCTCTCTCTCTCTCTCTCTGTCCCTCTCTCTCTCTCTCTCTCTGTCTCTCTGTCTCTCTCTCTCTCTCTCTCTCTCTCTCTCTCTCTCTGTCCCTCTCTCTCTCTCCTCTCTCTCTCTCTCTCTCTCTCTCTCTCTCTCTCTCTCTCTCTCTGTCTCTCTCTCTCTGTCTCTCTCTCTCTCTCTCTCCTCTCTTCCTAAATTGTTATGATGTTTTGGAAAGATGAATTAAATTGTTATTTACATTCATATATGTATATTTGTCTTTGTTTCCAATATGTCATAACCTTGAAAGTTGGAAGAGGTTTCAATGTATATTTATATTTATATATGAATTTGAGCGTCTAGGGAAATAAAAATCTTTCCAAATACAATAGGGCCTCCCACCGTCAGTGCTCGGGTCCTAAAGAGTAGATGATGTAAATCGAATGATAGTTGTAAAACAAAGCTTACTTCCTGTTGCCAATAGGTGGCGCCATCAGTATTATTACATACAGACTAATAGATCTGTTCAAGTAGGGGCTCTGATGTAGCGTGAGCATTTTTAAGTCAATTGGACAATGTTACCACAACTTAATTTTCACACTGATCAGTAGGTGGCGCTATGACCCTGAGGAAATATTGACACATAGAGCTGTTCAGGCTTGGACTCTGATCATGTGACAGAAGTTTGGTGGTGATAGGACAATGCACAGTGGAGTTATGACATCGTCTCCTTTGGCGAAGGATGAACCTTCGCCGCACCTCAATGTTTACACGGTTTGAGTGAATGTCACAATTCTGACCATGATCCAGTGATTTCACTGAGCTGCATATTGTAAAGCAGCCAGGAGCAGTGCATCAAAGTATGAAACATGTCACTTCCTGTAGCCAGCAGGGGGGGCTTTGACAGTGAGTCAATATTGACACATGGATCTGATCAGGGCGGGACTGTGAATGTGTGAATGAGGTTTGAGGCTGATGGAACAATGCACAGAGGAGTTATAATAAATCCCTCTTTTTCATCAGGCCGGGACTCTTGTCGATTGGACCATGTATGTCCGAGATACACAACCTCGTGTTTTGATGGCGTGTAATCAAACTTTGACGCCACGCCACGGTCACACCGTGTGACGAAAACGCGAAATTCGAGGTAGTTTTCATCTCCATCTTGTTGTGATGACACTCATCTCCATATGAAGGTGATCTGATGAAAGCCCTGATGAAGGCTTCCTGTTGCGTTTTTCTTGATAAAAATGGTGTTTTCATGCACTACAGCCTTCAGACTAAAATCATTTAATAGCGTCTGAAGCCAGACGAGTGGAATCAGAGGGAATCTGCACGGGTCCATTTTTCCAAACCCTCAAAGCTTCGTAAGGAGTCAAATCCGAACCTGCCCGGCCCCGTTAACAGATGACCTGTGATCAGCCACTCAGACATGAACAGTCTTGAATTGGACTCTGACCACAGCACCGTCACCTCGCCCTCTCCCCCGAGGTGAAAGTCCTCTCTCTCTCAAAACTGCTCCGAGAACTTTCATCATCTTCAGCGCTCGCCAGGAATCTTTTTCCCTTTAAGACGTCTCTGAGGATATTCTCTGAAAGTTTGGGCCGGAGGTGCTTTTCTGAAAAGTCAGGTGATGACGGCGGTGACGGTCGTCTGAGGACAGAGTCCAGAGGACGTGAGTCAGGGAGCGGATCTGCCCTCTCACTGTGTCGTCACACTTTCCTGCTTCTTCCTTTTCTGAACAACTGCATCTGGTGGGGCTGCGTCATAATTCACAGTGCAGCTGGACGATGAAACGCTATCGTCCAGCTTATCGTTAAACATAACCTGATCCCAATAAGTCCATGAAGGCCAAAATATTATCCACCAAACAATACAACATGTTGTCAAGGGAAACCAAAGATTTAAGTTGCAAACACTTCATTAGTTCTAATCGTAGCTGCTCAAAAACAATAAGAAAATATAGGTTTAATTTATTTTCAATACATTAGTCTCTCCCTGACTTACTCTCCTGTTTCACCTGCACAGCTGAATAATTGTCTGTGACAGTTGAGCGCAGTCGTCCTCGGTGACTCATCAGTATGGGGGCATGGTCACCGCTGTGTTCCAGTCTCAGTGTCAGACGTCAGTAGAAGTGGACGAGTGAATAGAAGCCTCCGCCCCAAAGAGAGAGGAGGTCCTCTTGATTCAGTCACTTCTCCGTGCAGAGGAACACGAGGAGCAGAAGAACTAACACTCTGTCTCTGTTAACTAACACAAGCTTTGTCCCAGTTCAGCACGGGGTCTCCATGGTCCATGGAGGACGTGGTCTCTGTGGATCTCGTCCTCCATGGTGGTTTACAGAGGATTTCCATGATTGGCATCACCAGCTCGTCCTGCCCTCACTACTGTTGCTGGCCCTTGGTTTTTTGGTCTGAAGCATCTCGTTACCTCTTTGAAAACGGTTCGTCACCGAAGTGCAATGAATCCTGGGAAGGATCCACCTTCTGGAGGCTTCGCTTCTCTGGAATGAAACGATGAACTTTTCGTTTCATTTTCGACACATTTTCAATTCATTTCTATTTTATTTGTATAGAACATACATTATCTCAAGGCACTTCAATGAGAGAGAAACTAACAGTTCCCACAATAAGCAGCTCTGACGACTGTGAGAGAAAAACTCCTCAAGAACCAGACTCAGTGTGGACGGACATTTGAAGCCTTTGAAATGTTTGGTTCTGCTGCTGTGACGCAGTCGGTGTTAAATTACAGCCTCCAGAGGATGCAGACCAACATGAGTGTAACGACAGACACACAGTGATGTTCAGTAACTGAACAGTTGGAAAGTCTTTCAGTGTCTCTGCCTCAGAATGAAGTCGCTCTGATGTGAGAACAGTTTCCTCTGAGATCTTCAGCTGCCACTGTTCCTCTGAACAACGGCTTTGAAGCATCTCAAATGTACATGAACCAGATCTGGTGTCTCAGCTGAGACTCAGCTGGACGAGAGACAAACGGATGAAGACAGATGAAGACAGATGAAGACAGATGAAGACGCCTGCAGCTCTGTGTTATCTCTCTGGTGGGATGAACCCAAACCTCTCCTCCTCCTCCTCCTCAGGGTTTCCATCCTGTCTTTGAGTGAAGCTGCGTCCAGACTACAGGACCTTCAGGCTGATTTAACCCTTCAGAGCCTTGGCTGGTGCTGATGTTTTCTGTAATCTGAGGAGTTACAGACGCTGTCTGCAGGACAACCATCTGAGGACTGTCCCATTGTTCCGGCTCCTTGAAATGCGTCTTTTAATCCCTGAGAAACTAAGGCTCCAATGGGTGGATCCTCCCCAACCTGTCCCAGGAGCTGGGGTCGGGCTGGGTTCATTCTCTCTCGAGCTTGGACAGAGACATTTGACCTGAGCCACTGTGTTGCATGACGCTGTAGTTTGCTTTGTGTGTGATGACTTACAGCCGAGCTAACGAAGGCGTCTCCTTTTCTTTTCATGTGTCACCTCAGCGTCCTCGACTCATCTCTTAACTCTATGTTCATTCTGTCTGTGCAACACATTAGTTCATGTGCAGTTAATTCACTGCACATATTCTCACACGTTTGAAGAATGAAGGCAGCGGCTGATTGGCTGACATAACGATTATGTTTTACTTTCTAATTTTCTGTAAGAAACCCTGTATGAGGACAAGTATTCAAACCACAATGAGCTCTGAAGAAAATAAAATGCTCTATTTTTAAAGATCAAGCTGTTGATATATGAACAATGAAGTTCGTCTCTGACCTCTGGACTCTGACCTCTGACATCGTCTAACAAGCTGATGTCGTCACCTCGCTGCGTCGAGATGTGCTGTCAGAAAACGGTCAGTTTGGAGTCGAGCCACAGACGCAGCTTGAAGAGCGTGAAGAGGGCGAAAACCTTCCAGCAGGAAACTGTTTATTCCTCCTCGTCCCCGTCCCGCTCCTGAGACGAGGCCAAAGACGGAGGATAAAAAGCTTCAAAGTCTTTCTGTCAGCTGGGAGATATTCATCAAACATGCTTTAACTGTGGAAGGTCAATCTGTGGAAGGGGGGGCATAAATAAACATAAAGAGATCAGAATGGACTGTGAGGTTTCAATAAAAAATATCTTAACCTGTCAGATGCCATTTTTGAGCAGCAGGAACCTGGAGCGTTTCAAACGTGTTAATGAGACGTGTGAGTTTTTAAAGTGAAACGATTGTTGTTAGTTTGGATTATTTTGTCTCCATGTTCACAGACGTCTTCATGTTCAATGATATCATAATAGAAATGATGTAACAAACTATAATGAGATGAAGAGTCCAGATCTGTACGGTGACTCACTGGAGCTTTGATTAAAAAACAACAGGACGTGTTTGTCATTGTTAAGTTATTCAATACAATAAGATCATAAAGTTATTCAATTTAAACGTATTCTATGACAAAGATAATAGATAATAATATTAAGTGTATTTATTAAACATGTGTCTCAACCTGCTTTCCTCCACAAGGAGGAGTTTAAAGCTCCAACAATCAGTGAGCGTTTGAGCCCAGGACACATTGTGTCGTTCATCAGTTTGGTTCTAGCTCAATATAATATAATACCCACGAGGCGCAGCTGCTGCTGGTGCAGAGTCAGAGTGAGAATCAATAATTCAGACGCCTCGTTGTTGGAGAGAAAACTCTGATAATGAACTGGTTCAAACAGCTGAAGGTTTCGACCCGTTCTGGTGAAGCCTCCATCTCACCGGCTAGGAGGAGGTATATGACCTATACTGCAGCCAGACACCAGGGGGCGATGTCATCCAGCTCAAAGCGTAGAAACTGAATTTGTCATAGGAGACATTTAGAAACAACACAGATGATCTCGTACAAACTTTCGAACACACAACACAGGATGAGTGATTCCTAACAGACCAACAGATGATTTAACACTTTTCAAGGAGAAGAGTGAGATGAAATGAAGCCTGGTTTGTTGTAGATAATAACAATTCTTCATTCAAATGTCTAAAAACCATGAAACCTATGTTATGTGTTGACCTGTGAAATTACATGATCCACAATGTTTCCAACTTTGTTCAAACCCACGTTTAATTTGCGTCATAACCTCTTTACCTGTGTCTCTGATGTGCCGAAGGAGAAACACCCAGCTGGCCAGTGAGTAGTTGGTGTTGGTCTCTGTTGGATCTTATTCGTGACTGCGTAAAGTGAATAAAACTTTCATACATGACCTCATCCGTGATCATGACGCTGCTCCACAACGTCATCAAATGGGTCTTTTATGTTTTGAATGAGAGACCCCTAGTGGCTGAAGTTGCATTCTGTACGTTTTAGTTTCTCGGTGATAGAAGAAAATAAGTTTAACTAGGGCTACGTTGTAGCACTAACGGGCCGAGCACAGGCATTTTGAAGCCTGTTGCGGTCGGTGGAGAGAGCGATCAATGACCAAGTGCACGTCTCCGTGTTGCACGCGTTTTGCGCACTGCGGCAAGGATAACGATTCACTTCCTGCGTCCGTGCTAATTGCTCATTACGGTCTAGCTATCAATAGCACAACACACTGTGAACATTTTATGTAAATCGAATGATAGTTGTAAAACAAAGCTTACTTCCTGTTGCCAGTAGGTGGCGCCATCAGTATTATTACATACAGACTAATAGATCTGTTCAAGTAGGGGCTCTGATGTAAAAAGAAAAGGACAGCACTTTGTCAGCCAAAGTTTAGATTCAAAACTGTGTTTTTTCTGAGCATGGTTGTAGTATGATCAACAGTTATTCTGTTATTCTCTAAGTTATCCAAATGTATACTTACCTATATGTATCACATAAAACTCTTCTCTGTCCAAAACTGATGGATTCTGTTCTGTGCTACTGCTTCATTTATTCTGTCTAAAAGACCCGCCCCTACCCTGCCTCTGATTGGGTTCAATTTAGTATGGAGAGTGATGATTGGTTGGAGTTAGGGGAAGAATATTGAAATAAGCCAATCAGAGAGGGGATGGGTACGGCTCTTGTTCCACCTCGGCTGGAAGGAAAAAAACTATATTCTAAATTTATTTTTAACATTATGTCAAAAGAAATTGCTACGTGAATTATTTGTTGAATCGGTTCTATGTGAATAGTTTATTTGCATGCATGTACATATACGTGTGTATCCATATGTGTGTGTATACATGTAGATACATTATATTATTATTCTTACTAAAACTAATGGAGTCTAATAAAATTGTATATATATAAACAATTAGAATCCGTCTCATCTGAAACTTTCACGCATTTGTGTCACATACACAAGCTTCAAATATGTCACACCTCACATTACAAGTGTAATCTTAAAAAAAACACAACATTTTAAAAAGACCTCAGTTAAAGCTGTGAAACACTGGTAGCGTGTAATGTGTGGAGTCAGTGTGAGGTAGGAAGAGTCAGGGAGTTGGTGGGGACGTAAGGCAACAACTGCTACGGCCATTTTCTCCTCTCTACCCACGTCTACATCTCTTATCAGTGAACCCAGACACCGACGGCCAGGAGTCCAGCTCAGCAGATAGCAAAGAGGAGGTGGTGGATGTCTCAGTCATACACAAATACACTCAGAGCAAGAGGAGAGACAGGAGACAGACAGTGTCGGCACTTGTTGGCAGTAGCACCTCTATCAGTCTTCTTTAAAACTCTCATATCACAGCTGTTATGTTGTGTACAATGCAGGAATGTCCCGAGCTGATCCACAGGACATTTCTTGATACACCAATCATTCAGGGGCTGGCATGGTTTGGAAGTCACAGTCTGTCTTTTCCTATTTGTCCCTTTGCTGTCTCTCAGGACTGACCAGTTTGTCCCAGGACTGAATCAGAGCAATTTTATATTTGTATTCAGTCAACAGTCATACTCATCTCAGCAAATCTAGACATTGTGCTGGAGTAAAAGATTTAAAATTGTACCAATTGATCACATTATTCACCTGCTATAAACAGCTACTAGCTGTTTCCTGAATGGTTAACTTAAAGTACTGTTGTTGTCTATTATGCTGCAAACAAAGGAATATGCATTTAAAATGCAAATCATTCCATTATGATCAGATGTGGTCATGTTTATTGGGATCTTTGAGTCTTATATTATAAGTTTAACTTTTAAACATCTGCTTACTTTCAATGGAGTTCAAGATTTGGTGAAAGGCCACTATTTGACATCTACTGCTCTCAAGTAAGCTTGCTTAACATAAAGGAAACAAGGAATAACCGGGCTTAAAAAAAATGTATTAGATACAGTATCAACTCCTTGAACTGGAAATTGGCAACAAAAAAGAGCAGGAGATCTCTGATACAATACATGTTATTTAATATCTACCTCTGTCTAAAACAGGCATATGAATGTGTACTAGTGTCAAGTGTTTCCCAGAGGGAATTAGAAACCTATGGAAGTGTTGGTTCAATAGCCTACAAACTTAATTGCACATAAAACTGTAAGTCTGTGTCTGTGGGAGCAGTGATAAGCCCACTGAACTGCAACAGACCAAACACAGCCAGCAACAAACATGTCTAAAAACCTAAAAGGCAAGAGTAAGGAAAAATCTCCCTTTCCACAGTGCAGGTACATGCACAGAGCACCGCCGTAAAAGAGAAACAATCTGGACAAGAAGTTGACATAAAAAGCGAGCGTCAACGTACCTCTTGTTGACGGGCTTCTCATCCTTCTCGTAGGGTTTGACGAACCACTTGCCGATGCGAACGAAGCTGCGATTCATGAGGCAGCGCTCCAGCAGGTTGTGGATGCTTTGAACAGCAGCGTGCGACTCGTAAGAAAGGCCGTTCTCCCACAGCCCATCATCCTCGGCTGGAGAAAGAGAGGAGAGAGAGAGATCTGAGTGGTGTGGAAAGCTGTGTTGTTTTCAAACCAGTGAGAACTCTCCAGGGCAGTGTCAATCGTGACAGAACAAAAACTATATCTACAAATAAATAATAATAATAATAATAATAACAAGATAATAACAAGATAAATAAAAAAAAAATAAAAAAATTAAACTTCAAATAAATAATGAAAAAATAAATAATGAAAAAATAAATAATACAAAATATTATTATAATAATAATGGGCCCGAGCACATGCTTTGGTGAGAATTTGAGGGCTTTAATTTGTTGCTGAATCCTTTGATGCTGATAATGCAGGAGTGGAGTTGTTTGTTGACGGCTCAGCATCAAAGGACTCATGGTCCTCGTATGTCCGAGACACAGAACCTCGTGTTTTGATGGCGTGTAATCAAACCTGGACGCCACGCCACGGTCACACCGTGTGACGAAAAATCCAGAAAATTAGAAAGTGGTGAAAATGTACGTATTCTGGAGCAATTTGAAATGGGCGTGGCAAAATGGCTCAACAGCGCCCCCTGGAACGCAGCCCCTGAGTTCACATTGACCGATCTTCACAAAAATCGATACACAGGTGTATCATGACCAGACAAACAAAAAAGTCTCAAGTAGCATTTTGAAAAACGCAACAGGAAGCCCGCCATTTTGCATTTAGTGGCCATTTTCGCCATTTTTCATATTTTTACTTTGACGAACTTGTCCCAGGGCTTTCATCAGATCAACTTCAAATTGAGATGAGTGTCATCACAACAAGACGGAGATATAAACTACCTCACAGATCGATTTTTCGTCACACGGTGTGACCGTGGCGCGTGGCGTCAAGGTTTGATTACACGCCATCAAAGCACGAGATTCTGTATCTCGGACATACAAGGACCATGAATCCTTTGATGCTGATAATGCAGGAGTGGAGTTGTTTGCTCAGCATCAAAGGCTACAACCAAAAACAAAGGAAGCTGGACTTCAAACCTGTCTCAGAGCTGTGGCAGCTGCTGAGAAGTGTGATATGTGATGTTGTGATATGTGATGTTGTGATATGTGATGTTGTGATATGTGATGTTGTGATATGTGATGTTGTGATATGTGATGATGGCTTTACTGGTGCCATATGCTTGGCCCTATTGTATTTCGAAGGATTTGTATGCGTGGCAAAATGGCTCAACAGCGCCATCTAAGGAAAAGCCCCTCAGTTAGCTTTCACCGATCTTCACAAAAATCGTAGCCCAGTTGTGTCATGACAAAAAAAAAAGTCTAGAGGTGCAATTGGAAAAAAGCAACAGGAAGCCCGCCATTTTGGATTTAGTGGCCATTTTCTACATTTTTACTTTGACGTACTTGTCCCAGGGCTTTCATATTAAATATGTTTCTGACACACAACAAAATGTAAAATCATTTGATGATGTCATACTTTTTTACTGCACTCACACACAAATTAATGAGCAAACTTGAGCTGATTTGAATTTATAAAACCATCTTTTAATTTTCTGACATCGTGTCCATTTGTTTGCACTTTGCTTCTGTCTCTTTAATGCGACTTCAGCTCTGCAGTTATGTCACAGACCCCCTGCACTTCCTGTTAATATATATAAATATATTTTGTATACTTTATTTACTATTTTCAGAAACATAACAAAGTGTTGACAGGACATAATACAAATTCAAAAACAAAAACAAAACATAGGGTAAAAACACATACCAAAAACAAACAAACAAACAAAAATAAAAAACAAGCTGCCAGACAGATTACTCAATTACATATATGGTCTTTCGGGAATGTTCTCACAATAGCCTCATCTCAGAGATAGGGCCAAGTGACATGAACAGTGAACAGAGTAATATACTACATCAACTGATGAAGCCAGGTAGGTCAGAGTTGCTGTGGAGTTAAAGATATGTTGCACTGGGCCAAAGCAGGTCCCCATGTTCTCTCAAACCTTTTCTGTGTGTTGCCTTTGTGGAGACGCAGATTTTCCATTTGAATAACAGACAACATCTCCTTGAGCCAGTGTGTAAAGCAGGGTGGAGAAGTAGACTTCCAGGTCAGAAGAATAAGTTTCTTAGCGACCACCATCCCTAGGTGTAGAGCAGTTTGTGTATCATAAGGAAGCTTAAGAGTCTCTGCAGAGCATCCAAGGATGGCCAGATCGTAGTTTGGCTGAATGTCTCCAGAATAGGCTTTTGAGAGCCACTGAAAAATTGCATTCCAAAAATTATACAGAGTAGGGCAAAACCAAAAAAGGTGCGCCAGTGAACCCTCAGCAGCGCCACATTTATCACATTGAGAAGAGAGGCCGATGGGAAAATGCGGGTCAGCTTTGTTTTTGAGTAGTGCAGTCTATGCAACACCTTGTACTGGATTAATCTGTAACGTGAATTTATAGAAGAATTAATCCGAGTCGTTGCCACTTCCCAGAGCTCAGCTGATATATCTGAATTCAGGTCCCTAGCCCAGGCCTCCATAATGAGGTCAGAAGAAACCTGATCAGCCAGACATTCTACAAATGTTGATACTAGATGCTTGGAGTCAGGAGGGAGCAAGACGTTTTCAAGGAGAGGGTGAGTGGTGGTGGGGGACTTAAAGTCTTGACACTGAAGATATCTAAAAAGATGTGAGTTTGGAAGATTAAACTTAGTTCTTAGTTGACTAAATGAAGCGAACTGGCCATCAATATACAAATCTAGGAAAGTTCTGATTCCCCTCTCTCTCCAAACTGCAAAAACCCCATCCAGTTGTCCAGGCTTCAATGTGTGGTTTTGGCAAATTGGTGCATGTATGGAGCCACTAGGGGCCCGGCGAGCCATTTTATCTGATTTAATTCTTTAGGGTAAAGTTCTGTCGGATTGACTTGTCTATGAGGGTAGGGCTGGAAAACAAAAGTGCAGGAAGTGAGGAATTCTTAACAGCAGAGGCCTCAAGTTGTAGCCACACGGGTCCTTCTCCGCCTCTGCACCACTGCAATTCCAGGAAGTAAGAGCTCTGGAGTTAGCCGCCCAGTAGTAGTGTCTCAGAATTGGCAAACCGAGACCACCCTTTTTAGTGGGCTTCTGTAGGTGAGGCTTGGATATCCTGTGTGATTTGTAACCCCATATGAAAGAGCCTATGATAGAGTCGAGCTTCTTAAAAAAGGATGCATTTAAATATATGGCCAGGTTCTGAAAAAGATATAGAAACCTAAGCTTACCATTTTGACTGCGTTTACCCGTCCTATCATGGATAAGGGCAATATTCTCCAGGACTCAATATTTTCTTTGAGTTTTTCTATTGATTCTGTAAAGTTGCATTTAAAAAGATGTTTTGGATCTCTGGTGAGCTTAAGGCCAAGATACGTGAAACGATCTTTCACTACACGGAAAGGCAGTTTTCCAAAAAGTCGTTGGTGACCTTATCTACCAAAGGCACCTGTTAATATTTAACTTTCACTTTCACTCTCTGGCAGAACTTCCTCTGAATTTTGACCAATGATCAGATCAGAAACATATTCAAGCAGCTATTTTACACCAAGTCTCTTGTCTGTGTGAGCTTGTTGCTGCCAAAGGACTTTTGACCAGTTATCAAATCCAAGGCTTGAATTACTTTTTACAATCGTGTCCTGACACACCAGAGAAACCAGGAAACATCTGTTCCTCCCTGAAGAGACGCAGGCTGAAAACCAGACGATCACATTCACCTTCCAAACCAAACTGAACCAAACCAGACCAGACGTCCTGAGTGAGTCCAGCTACAGGAGAGAAGAGTCAAACTACAACCTGCCGACGCTCCACACACTGACCGTGAGTTTAACACACACCTCGACTCAGAGAGGAAGTAAACCTCAGTGAAGTTCGTGGAGCTGTGACTGACTGACTGTCTGTTTTCAGCTTCACCTGGAGACTCAATGGCTTCCAGATCAGAAGAGGATCTCTGCTGTCCCGTCTGCCATGATGTCTTCAGAGATCCTGTCCTTCTGTCATGTAGCCACAGCTTCTGTAAAGACTGTGTGAAGAGCTGGTGGAAAGACAAAGAAGTAAAAGAGTGTCCAGTTTGTAAGAGAAGATCTTCAATGCCTGAACCACCTTGTAACCTGGCGTTAAAGAACCTGTGTGAGACCTTCTTACAGGAGAGAGATCAGAGCTCTTCACATGCTCTCTGCAGTCTGCACTCAGAGAAACCCAGACTCTTCTGTCTGGACCATCAGCAGCCAGTGTGTCTCGTCTGCAGAGATTCAGAGAAACACAGCGGCCACAGATTCAGACCCATCGATGAAGCTGCACAACAACACAAGAAGCAGCTTCAGGAAACTCTGGAGCCCTTGAAGGAGAAGTTACAGTGTTTTGAACGTGTTAAAGTAGAGTTTGAACTAACAGCAGAACACATTAAGGTCCAGGCCGGACTCACAGAGACGCAGATCAAGGAGCAGTTTAAAAAGCTTCATCAGTTTCTGGAGGAGGAAGAGGAGGCCAGGATGGCTGCACTGAGGGAGGAAGAGGAGCAGAAGAGTCGGATGATGAAGGAGAAGATTGAGTCTCTGAGCAGAGACATAACGGCTCTTTCAGACACAATCAGAACCACAGAGGACGAGCTGAGAGCTGAAGACGTCTCGTTCCTGCTCAACTACAAGGCTGCAGTGGAACGAGTCCAGCAGCGCCCCCTGCTGGATGATCCACAGCTGGCCTCAGGAGCTCTGATAGACGAGGCCAAACATCTGGGCAACCTGAGCTTCAACATCTGGAACAAGATGAAGGACGTGGTCTCCTACAGTCCTGTGGTTCTGGACCCAAACTCTGCTCATCCAGTACTCGTCCTGTCTGAAGATCTGACCAGTTTGAGAGAAGGAGAGGAACAGAAGCTTCCTGACAATCCAGAGAGGTTTGATCAATACCCCTCAGTCCTGGGATCTGAGGGTTTTAACTCAGGGACTCACAGCTGGGACGTCCTGGTTGGAGACAGTACACGCTGGACACTGGGTTTAAGAGCAGAGTCTGTCCAGAGGAAGAGAGACAAACTGTCTGGAACATGGAGAATAGGGTTCAATGAAGGTAAATACAAAGCAGAGTCACCATCAGCAGTATCTGATCTCTCTGTGCAGAAGATCCAGAGGATCAGAGTGAAACTGGACTGGAACAGAGGAGAACTGTCGTTCTCTGATCCTGATACTAACAAACACATTCACACCTTCACACACACTTTCACTCAGAAGATGTTTCCATACTTTTACACTAGAGATCACTTGAAGCTGTTACCTGTGAATGTCTCTGTGACGCTGGATCAGAGCAGTTAGAGAGAAAGATTTTATTCATCATGTTTATTTCTTCAAGAGAAATCTGCTGAATCTAAAAGTTAAACTCGTTATTCTAAAGCTTTGTTTATTTCTCCTTTTACTTCTCACTCGTTTTTATTTCTCCTGTCGACTTTTCCACGTGTGTAAAAAGATTTCATTATTTTCTGATCTTTATCTTTGGTTTGTTTTTTACTTTCATGGAAAATGTTTTCTATCATTTAGATTTTGTGTGGATCCATGAAGTCGAGCAAACTGATGAAGATCCACATAAAAACACATTTATCAATAACAGCTGATCATTGTTCACATTCAACAAACTTTATTAAAACTCATGAGACATGATTCATGTTTAATCACATAAAGTCTGTTCACATATGAAATAATCCAACATATATGAACATTTGTCTGTTTGATGTGATGAAGCCAAAATGATTCTGTCTGTAAAAGTGTTTATTCAACAGCAGCCTAGTGATGTGATTTTAATATTGTGATCAAAATAATAAAAACTATCAAACAGAAACTGAGTTCTGACCTTTTTTAAGTTGAAAAGTAAATATAACATTATCTGTCATTAAGTAGGATTTAACACTCAGATAGTTTCAGGTTTTAAATTGAGTTATATATTTTATATCTTCTCTCTCTCTCTCTCTCTCTCTGTCTCTCTGTCTCTCTCTGTCTCTCTCTGTCTCTCTCTCTCTCTGTGTCTCTCTTGTCTCTCTCTGTCTCTCTCTCTCTCTCTCTGTCTCTCTCTGTCTCTCTCTCTCTCTCTGTCTCTGTCTCTCTCTCTGTCTCTCTCTCCCTCTCTCTCTGTCTCTCTCTCTCTCTGTCTCTCTGTCTCTCTCTCTGTCTCTCTGTCTCTCTCTCTCTCTGTCTTCTGCTCTCTCTCTCTGTCTCTCTCTGTCTCTCTCTCTCTCTGTCTCTGTCTCTCTCTGTCTCTCTCTCTCTCTCTCCCTCTCTCTCTCTCTCTGTCTCCCTCTCTCTCTCTCTCTCTCTCTCTCTCTCCCTCTCTCTCTCTCTCTCTCTGTCTCTCTCTCTCTCTCTCTCTCTCTCTCTCTCTCTCTCTCTCTCTCTCTCTCTCTCTCTCTCTCTCTCTCTCTCTCTCTCTCTCTCTCTCTCTCTCTCTCTCTCTCTCTCTCTTCCTAAATTGTTATGATGTTTTTGAGAAAAGATGAATTAAATTGTTATAAATTTTACATTCATATATGTATATTTGTCTTTGTTTCCAATATGTCATAACCTTGAAAGTTGGAAGAGGTTTCAATGTATATTTATATTTATATATGAATTTGAGCGTCTAGGGAAATAAAAATCTTTCCAAATACAATAGGGCCTCCCACCGTCAGTGCTCGGGTCCTAAAGAGTAGACCAGCGCGTCCTCCGGGAGTCAGAGTGACGCACGCTGGTCATCGCTGACCGTCATGGCGCCTGTCAGGAAAAGAGAACACAGAATTCACCTTATTCACACGGCGACCTGTTTACCGTCGGGAGGGGGCTTTCTAACAACTCTTAAGGATAATTGGTCTGTAATGAATCTGACTGTGATGGACTGGGGGTGTAATTAGGCCTCTGTCTCTTACCTGCCTCCTGTCGTTATCCTCCATTTGCTACACATCGATTTTGTGTCGTTGGTTTCAGGGCGACTGTAATTTCCAGTGGGGTGCAGTGTGTGTGTGTGTGTGTGTGTGTGTGTGTGTGTGTGTGTGTGTGTGTGTGTGTGTGTGTGTGTGTGTGTGTCCTCCTCGTCGTTTCCTCCTTGTCCTCAGAGGGTTCCTGCAGATACGACAGCAGGAACCTCGTCTGGGCCAGAAACATCCAGGAGCACAGTGTTATGTAAATGTAATGATGCCATCTCCATCTCCGATGAAAATTAAACCCTTTATTTTGTCACGGGGAAAAAGCAGCAACATTTTAAACGGCTGCTAATCTGAGATAATAACTGTTCCCTGCTCCACTTTCACATTTGTTCCTCCGCTGCTGCAGGAACATTTCCCCAGTGATCACATACACAGTACTGAGTCCCATATACATGATAATATATATATATATCTGACCACGAGCTTCCATACGGCGACTTGTTATAATAATTTCAGAAGCTGATGCATGGCTGCTGCAACGATTTCAGAAGGTGGAGGAGCTGTAATATCATTTGGCTGCTGTGTGCGTCGCCGGTTACGTCTGTTGCCAGATAAGTGGATTAAAACGGTCGGTCACCTCATTCCTGCTTGTTATGTTATTGATGGTCAAGTTTTCAGTAAATGTCCCGGTGCTCAAGGTGTGCAGTCCGCCACTGCTCGACCAATCAGGAGTCAGTGTCAGCTGTCAATCATGACGTCTCAGCCTGTTTTATATCATCAAAAACGGATTATAAAAACGTTTTCAAAAACATAAACAGACATCAGTGTGATAAGAACAACCTGAAATGACAGAAACCATGGGTCCCATCTGCTCACATGCAGGTTTATGACTGCAGCCAGCCACCAGGGGGCGATCCAGATCCAGACAGCTTTACGTTGAATGATGCCGACACAACACAAGGTTTCTTCTGCCCTCTCCTAATTCCCCAGTGTTCAGCATGATGGACGGCGATGTGGCCGACCCACGATGCACAGCGACATCGGCCTCACTTCCTCTTTCTAGTTATGTTCCCGTCGTCTAATCCCCCCCCCCCTCAGGGGAGGAAAACATTTTTCATCTAATTGCGTCTGTCGGATGAGATTAGCATTAGGCCCTTTTCACAGGGCCAATGAAAACATCAGCTGAGCTGCAGCCGCAGAGCTGAACACTCTGTTTGACCATAAAGGGAAATCTGTGTAATACACAAGGTTAATATTGTTCAAATGTCAGTCACAAGCCAAATTAATTTCCCTCTGGACTGAAATTGTGCTGAATAGATTCTGGTCTCGTGTGAATTAGTCTGAACCATCGGGGAACAGATGCAGGAAGTCATTCATCACAAAGGTGACGAGGGAAAGAATCAAACAAACAGAGAAACACGTTTATATTCAAACCAGATGAGATCAAAATGACATCTGAAATAAGAAAAGTGTGGAAAGTGATGATCGACTTCACAAAGATGAATATCACTCAGATTATATTCATCTATATCTGATTTAATCTGAACCAAACAGTCATAACCTGCAGACACAAAAAGCTTTTATCTGTGTGGAACTTTTCTGTTTCTATTGTATCACAGAGGATTCTCACCACCCACCAGATTCAAAAGTCATTTATCCCTGATGCCACTAAACACCTCACTGTGATGTATTTGTATTTGTTGATGTACTTATTGTTTTTATGTGGTTTGATCACATGTGATCACTGCACAACTACGTGTCCTCTATAAAGACACCGTGAAGGTTGTCAATCAATCATCAAATTGTATTTGTACAGAACCATATTCACAAATCAGAATTGGTCTCATAGATCTTCACAAAGTGCAAATCAGGTGTGAAGCAGCCGTTAGTTTCTCTGGGATGAAATGACGCATTAGTAGGAGTCTTTGATTTGGTCTGAATGTCTGAGGAACCTTTCACACCTGATAGGTTCACACTAAACTGAAGGTCTGAAGGTCTGAAGGTCTGAGGAACCTTTACACCTGATAGGTTCACTAAACTGAAGGTCTGAAGGTCTGAAGGTCTGAAGGTCTGAATGTCTGAGGAACCTTTCACACCTGATAGGTTCACACTAAACTGAAGGTCTGAAGGTCTGAAGGTCTGAAGGTCTGAAGGAGTCTAGGTCTGATGTCTAGAACCCACTGATAGGTTCACACTAAACTGAAGGTCTGAAGGTCTGAAGGTCTGAAGGTCTGAACCAAACAAGGTGTGACAGAATCACAACCTCCCTTTCATTAAATCAACAGTTTTTATCTTCTGTCTTAGTGAGGACACTCATTGACATAATACATTACCTAGCCCCTTACTCTAACCTTAACCATCCAAATGAAATGACTAACCTAGACCTAAACCTCAGTCTAACCTCAAACCAAGTCTTAAGTGGGGACCGGTCAAAATGTCCTCACTCTGTAGGTCTGTGCTTCAAATGGTCCTCACAAAGCTGTAAGTACAGGAACACACACACTCGTCAACAGCAGTCGTCTGATTTGAGGCGACAGTTTAATTTGAGCCTCGCTGCCTCTGTGTGTCGACACCCCCACCACACACACACATACACACACACACACACACACACACACACACACACACACACACACACACACACACACACTGACATATTTTCACTTTCTAACACAGCCAACAGAAGAGGAGTTCTGGATCAAACTGAACCATGGTTCTGTTGGTTTGCAGTGAACACACTTCATTCACAGGAAGACGAGACAGTAGTGAACTGTCTCTGTCTGTCTGTTTGTCTGTCTGTCTGTCTGTCTGTCTGTCTGTCTCTTGAAAAGACGAGTCCTCGTTCTGTATCTAATAAGATGGTCCCTGGGTTCTGAAAGGTAACGCTGCTGCTTCACAAACACCAACTACACAACATGTCAGGACAACATTTTACAGAGTTCATGAGTGAAAACATCTAAAACATAAAACCACTGTTGCATAAACTTGCCGCCAATGAACGAGCTCCATACTTACACATGATCTTCATTCTTAGCGTGTTCTCTGGTACCGCTCTGATATCAAATCATAATAATAACTAGGGCTACGTTGTAGCACTGACGGGCCCGAGCACCCGCACGTTGAAGCCTGTTGCGGTCGGTGGAGAGAGCGATCAACCAAGCTGCACGTCTCGCGTTGCACGCGCTTTGCGCTGCCGGCAGGACAAACGCTCGCTTCCTGCGTCCGTCGGCGACGCCGATCCTTGCCTGCTAATTGCTCATTACGATCCACGCCTCAATTGCACAACACACTGTGAACATTTTATGTAAATCGAACGATAGTTGTAAAACAAAGCTTACTTCCTGTTGCCAGTAGGTGGCGCCATCACTATTATTACCTACAGACTGATATATCTCTTCAAGTAGGGGCTGTGATGTAGCGTGAGCAATTTTGTGTCAATCGGACAATGTTACAACACCTTAATTTTCACACTGATCAGTAGGTGGCGCTATGACCCTGAACTAATATTAATACATGGATGTGTTCAGGTCAAGATTGTGATCATAGGTCAGCGGTTCGGGGCCGGTTGGATAATGCAGAGTGGATTTACAAAGTACTTCCTGTGTCATGGCGAATCAGTAGGTGGCGCTATGACACTGAGGAAATATTGACACATGGAGCTGTTCAGGCTTAGACTATAATCATGTGACAGAAGTTTGGCGGTGATAGGACAATGCACACTGGAGTTATGACAACATCGGGTCCTTGGCGAAGGATGATCCTTCGCCGCACCTCAACGTTTACACGGTTTGAGGAAATGTCACAATTCTGACCATGGTCAAATGACTTGACTGAGCTCTTTTGAGCTGTATATTGTAAAGCAGCCAGGAGCAGTGCATCAAAGTATAAAACGCTTCACTTCCTGCGTCCGTCGAGCGACGTCGATCCTTGCCTGCTAATTGCTCATTACGATCCACGCCGTCAATTGCACAACACACTGTGAACATTTTATGTAAATCGAATGATAGTTGTAAAACAAAGCTTACTTCCTGTTGCCAGTAGGTGGCGCCATCACTATTATTACCTACGGACTAATATATCTCTTCAAGTAGGGGCTCTGATGTAGCGTGAGCAATTTTGTGTCAATTGGACAATGTTACAACAACTTAATTTTCACACTGATCAGTAGGTGGCGCTATGACCCTGAACCAATATTAATACATGGATGCGTTCAGGTCAAGATTGTGATCATAGGTCAGCAGTTCGGAGCCGGTTGGATAATGCAGAGTGGATTTACAAAGTACTTCCTGTTTCATGGCGAATCAGTAGGTGGCGCTATGACACCGAGGAAATATTGACACATGGAGCTGATCAGGCTTGGACTATAATCATGTGACAAAAGTTTGGTAGTGATAGGACAATGCACACTGGAGTTATGACAACATCGTGTCCTGTGGCGAAGGATGATCCTTCGCCGCACCTCAATGTTTACACGGTTTGAGGAAATGTCACAATTCTGACCATGGTCAAATGACTTGACTGAGCTCTTTTGAGCTGTATATTGTAAAGCAGCCAGGAGCAGTGCATCAAAGTATAAAACATGTCACTTCCTGTAGCCAGCAGGTGGCGCTGTGATTTTAAGTCATAATTTCTATGTAGATGTCATCAGGCCGGGACACTTGTCTTACATGTCTAGTTTGGACTCGATCGGACCATGTATGTCCGAGATACAGAACCTCGTGTTTTGATGGCGTGTAATCAAACTTTGAGGCCACGCCACGGTCACGCCGTGTGACGAAAAATCGATCTTTGAGTTAGTTTTGATCTCCGTCTTGTTGTGATGACACTCATCTCAATTTGAAGTCGATCAGAAAAAAGCCCTGGGACAAGTATATCAAAGTATAAATGTGGAATATGGCCAAAATGGCCACTAAAGTCAAAATGGCGGGCTTCCTGTTTGGTCGAGCATATCTATCCAAGTGACTTATTTGTTTGTTATGAAAAGACACATGTCCCTGTCGATTTTTGTACATGTCGGCCAATCGTAGTGCCGGGGCTGCACTGTAGGGGGCGCTAGTCAGTTATTATGCCACGCCCATTTCTTAAAACCATCTGAATGTCTGCAGGGGGGGGCTGTTGCTACACAAATGTAGTTTGAGGGAGTTTGAACCTCCAACACCGAAGTTATAGTAATTTCGTGTGTCACGGCGAGGTGATGAACTTTGACGCCACGCCACTATTATGGCGTTTGACGAAAAGTTACAGTAATCTTATGCCTTCATTATCAATGTCTTGAGACCCATTTGACACAGGTTTGACGTGGCTGCGGGCAATGGGTGAGGAGGAATACCTCCACGTGTAAGACGTTCCAAAAACAAGACATTTCCTGTTGCCACCAGGGGGCGCTGTGATTTTAAGTCATGATTTCTGTGTAGATGTCATCAGGCCGGGACTCTTGTCTTACGTGTCTAGTTTGGACTCGATTGGACCACGTATGTCCGAGATACAGAACCTCGTGTTTTGATGGCGTGTAATCAAATTTTGACGCCACGCCACGGTCACACCGTGTGACGAAAAATTTTTCTTTGAGTTAGTTTTGATCTCCGTCTTGTTGTGATGACACTCATCTCAATTAGAAGTTGATCAGATAAAAGCCCTGGGACAAGTACATCAAAGTAAAAATGTGGAATATGGCCAAAATGGCCACTAAAACCAAAATGGCGGACTTCCTGTTGCGTTTTTCATAATGCTCCTTGAGACTTTTTTTCATGATTGGTCACGATACACCTGGGCTACGATTTTTGTGAAGATCGGTCAAAGGGAAACCTAGGGGCTGTGTTCCAGGGGGCGCTGTTGAGCCATTTTGCCACGCCCATTTCAAATTACTCCAGAATACGTAAATTTTCACCACGTTCTAATTTTGTGCAAAGTTTGGTAAGAAGTTCAGTATGTTAAAGCCCTCAAAAAGCCAATTCATTTGGATGACAATAATAACTAGGGCTACGTTGTAGCACTGACGGGCCCGAGCACCCGCACGTTGAAGCCTGTTGCGGTCGGTGGAGAGAGCGATCAACGACCAAGCGCACGTCTCCGCGTTGCACGCGTTTTGCGCACTGCGGCGAGGACAAACGCTTCACTTCCTGCGTCCGTCGAGCGACGTCGATCCTTGCCTGCTAATTGCTCATTACGATCCACGCCGTCAATTGCACATCACACTGTGAAAATTGTATGTAAATCGAATGATAGTTGTAAAAAAAGCTTACTTCCTGTTGCCAGTAGGTGGCGCCATCACTATTATTACCTATAGACTAATATATCTGTTCAAGTAGGGGCTCTGATGTAGCGTGAGCAATTTTGTGTCAATCGGACAATGTTACAACAGCTTAATTTCCACACTGATCAGTAGGTGGCGCTATGACCCTGAACTAATATTAATACATGGATGTGTTCAGGTCAAGATTGTGATCATAGGTCAGCAGTTCGGAGCCGGTTGGATAATGCAGAGTGGATTTACAAAGTACTTCCTGTTTCATGGCGAATCAGTAGGTGGCGCTATGACACTGAGGAAATATTGACACATGGAGCTGTTCAGGCTTGGACTATAATCATGTGACAGAAGTTTGGCGGTGATAGGACAATGCACACTGGAGTTATGACAACATCGTGTCCTTTGGCGAAGGATGATCCTTCGCCGCACCTCAATGTTTACACGGTTTGAGGAAATGTCACAATTCTGACCATGGTCAAATGACTTGACTGAGCTCTTTTGAGCTGTATATTGTAAAGCAGCCAGGAGCAGTGCATCAAAGTATAAAACGCTTCACTTCCTGCGTCCGTCGAGCGACGTCGATCCTTGCCTGCTAATTGCTCATTACGATCCACGCCGTCAATTGCACAACACACTGTGAACATTTTATGTAAATCGAATGATAGTTGTAAAACAAAGCTTACTTCCTGTTGCCAGTAGGTGGCGCCATCACTATTATTACCTACGGACTAATATATCTCTTCAAGTAGGGGCTCTGATGTAGCGTGAGCAATTTTGTGTCAATCGGACAATGTTACAACAACTTAATTTTCACACTGATCAGTAGGTGGCGCTATGACCCTGAACTAATATTAATACATGGATGTGTTCAGGTCAAGATTGTGATCATAGGTCAGCAGTTCGGAGCCGGTTGGATAATGCAGAGTGGATTTACAAAGTACTTCCTGTGTCATGGCGAATCAGTAGGTGGCGCTATGACACTGAGGAAATATTGACACATGGAGCTGTTCAGGCTTAGACTATAATCATGTGACAGAAGTTTGGCGGTGATAGGACAATGCACACTGGAGTTATGACAACATCGTGTCCTTTGGCGAAGGATGATCCTTCGCCGCACCTCAACGTTTACACGGTTTGAGGAAATGTCACAATTCTGACCATGGTCAAATGACTTGACTGAGCTCTTTTGAGCTGTATATTGTAAAGCAGCCAGGAGCAGTGCATCAAAGTATAAAACGCTTCACTTCCTGCGTCCGTCGAGCGACGTCGATCCTTGCCTGCTAATTGCTCATTACGATCCACGCCGTCAATTGCACAACACACTGTGAACATTTTATGTAAATCGAATGATAGTTGTAAAACAAAGCTTACTTCCTGTTGCCAGTAGGTGGCGCCATCACTATTATTACCTACAGACTAATATATCTCTTCAAGTAGGGGCTCTGATGTAGCGTGAGCAATTTTGTGTCAATTGGACAATGTTACAACAACTTAATTTTCCCACTGATCAGTAGGTGGCGCTATGACCCTGAACTAATATTAATATATGGATGTGTTCAGGTCAAGATTGTGATCATAGGTCAGCAGTTCGGAGCTGGTTGGATAATGCAGAGTGGATTTACAAAGTACTTCCTGTTTCATGGCGAATCAGTAGGTGGCGCTATGACACCGAGGAAATACTGACACATGGAGCTGATCAGGCTTGAACTATAATCAAGTGACAGAAGTTTGGCGGTGATAGGACAATGCACACTGGAGTTATGACAACATCGTGTCCTTTGGCGAAGGATGATCCTTCCCGCACCTGTCGTTTACACGGTTTGAGGAAATGTCACAATTCTGACCATGGTCAAATGACTTGACTGAGCTCTTTTGAGCTGTATATTGTAAAGCAGCCAGGAGCAGTGCATCAAAGTATAAAACGCTTCACTTCCTGCGTCCGTCGAGCGACGTCGATCCTTGCCTGCTAATTGCTCATTACGATCCACGCCGTCAATTGCACAACACACTGTGAACATTTTATGTAAATCGAACGATAGTTGTAAAACAAAGCTTACTTCCTGTTGCCAGTAGGTGGCGCCATCACTATTATTACCTACAGACTGATATATCTCTTCTAGTAGGGGCTCTGATGTAGCGTGAGCATTTTGTCAATCGGACAATGTTACAACAACTTAATTTTCACACTGATCAGTAGGTGGCGCTATGACCCTGAACTAATATTAATATATGGATGTGTTCAGGTCAAGATTGTGATCATAGGTCAGCGGTTCGGAGCCGGTTGGATAATGCAGAGTGGATTTACAAAGTACTTCCTGTGTCATGGCGAATCAGTAGGTGGCGCTATGACACTGAGGAAATATTGACACATGGAGCTGATCAGGCTTGGACTATAATCATGTGACAGAAGTTTGGCGGTGATAGGACAATGCACACTGGAGTTATGACAACATCGTGTCCTTTGGCGAAGGATGATCCTTCGCCGCACCTCAACGTTTACACGGTTTGAGGAAATGTCACAATTCTGACCATGGTCAAATGACTTGACTGAGCTCTTTTGAGCTGTATATTGTAAAGCAGCCAGGAGCAGTGCATCAAAGTATAAAACGCTTCACTTCCTGCGTCCGTCGAGCGACGTCGATCCTTGCCTGCTAATTGCTCATTACGATCCACGCCGTCAATTGCACAACACACTGTGAACATTTTATGTAAATCGAATGATAGTTGTAAAACAAAGCTTACTTCCTGTTGCCAGTAGGTGGCGCCATCACTATTATTACCTACGGACTAATATATCTCTTCAAGTAGGGGCTCTGATGTAGCGTGAGCAATTTTGTATCAATTGGACAATGTTACAACAACTTAATTTTCACACTGATCAGTAGGTGGCGCTATGACCCTGAACTAATATAAATACATGGATGCGTTCAGGTCAAGATTGTGATCATAGGTCAGCAGTTCGGAGCCGGTTGGATAATGCAGAGTGGATTTACAAAGTACTTCCTGTTTCATGGCGAATCAGTAGGTGGCGCTATGACACCGAGGAAATATTGACACATGGAGCTGATCAGGCTTGGACTATAATCATGTGACAAAAGTTTGGTAGTGATAGGACAATGCACACTGGAGTTATGACAACATCGTGTCCTGTGGCGAAGGATGATCCTTCGCCGCACCTCAATGTTTACACGGTTTGAGGAAATGTCACAATTCTGACCATGGTCAAATGACTTGACTGAGCTCTTTTGAGCTGTATATTGTAAAGCAGCCAGGAGCAGTGCATCAAAGTATAAAACATGTCACTTCCTGTAGCCAGCAGGTGGCGCTGTGATTTTAAGTCATAATTTCTGTGTAGATGTCATCAGGCCGGGACTCTTGTCTTACATGTCTAGTTTGGACTCGATTGGTCCATGTATGTCCGAGATACAGAACCTCGTGTTTTGATGGCGTGTAATCAAACTTTGAGGCCACGCCACGGTCACACCGTGTGACGAAAAATCGATCTTTGAGTTAGTTTTGATCTCCGTCTTGTTGTGATGACACTCATCTCAATTTGAAGTTGATCAGATAAAAGCCCTGGGACAAGTATATCAAAGTATAAATGTGGAATATGGCCAAAATGGCCACTAAAGTCAAAATGGCGGGCTTCCTGTTTGGTCGAGCATATCTATCCAAGAGACTTATTTGTTTGTTATGAAAAGACACATGTCCCTGTCGATTTTTGTACATGTCGGCCAATCGTAGTGCCGGGGCTGCACTGTAGGGGGCGCTAGTCAGTTATTATGCCACGCCCATTTCTTAAAACCATCTGAATGTCTGCAGGGGGGGGATGTTGCTACACAAATGTAGTTTGAGGGAGTTTGAACCTCCAACACCGAAGTTATAGTAATTTCGTGTGTCACGGCGAGGTGATGAACTTTGATGCCACGCCACTATTATGGCGTTTGACGAAAAGTTACAGTAATCTTATGCCTTCATTATCAATGTCTTGAGACCCATGTGACACAGGTTTGACGTGGCTGCGGGCAGTGGGTGAGGAGGAATACCTCCACGTGTAAGACGTTCCAAAAACAAGACATTTCCTGTTGCCACCAGGGGGCGCTGTGATTTTAAGTCATGATTTCTGTGTAGATGTCATCAGGCCGGGACTCTTGTCTTACGTGTCTAGTTTGGACTCGATTGGACCACGTATGTCCGAGATACAGAACCTCGTGTTTTGATGGCGTGTAATCAAATTTTGACGCCACGCCACGGTCACACCGTGTGACGAAAAATTTTTCTTTGAGTTAGTTTTGATCTCCGTCTTGTTGTGATGACACTCATCTCAATTAGAAGTTGATCAGATAAAAGCCCTGGGACAAGTACATCAAAGTAAAAATGTGGAATATGGCCAAAATGGCCACTAAAACCAAAATGGCGGACTTCCTGTTGCGTTTTTCATAATGCTCCTTGAGACTTTTTTCATGATTGGTCACGATACACCTGGGCTACGATTTTTGTGAAGATCGGTCAAAGGAAACCTGGGCTGCGTTCAGGGCGCTGTTGAGCCATTTGCCACGCCCATTTCAAATTACTCCAGAATACAAAAATATCCGTAGGACTTGAATTTCCTGCAAAGTTTCATAACTTTTTGAGCATGTCTAGGCCCTGAAAAAGTCCCCCAAAGGGAAATAATAATAATAACTAGGGCTACGTTGTAGCACTGACGGGCCCGAGCACCCGCACGTTGAAGCCTGTTGCGGTCGGTGGAGAGAGCGATCAACGACCAAGCGCACGTCTCCGCGTTGCACGCGTTTTGCGCGCTGGGGCAGGACAAACGCTTCACTTCCTGCGTCCGTCGAGCGACGTCGATCCTTGCCTGCTAATTGCTCATTACGATCCACGCCGTCAATTGCACATCACACTGTGAAAATTTTATGTAAATCGAACGATAGTTGTAAAACAAAGCTTACTTCACGTTGCCAGTAGGTGGCGCAATCACTATTATTACCTACAGACTAATATATCTCTTCAAGTAGGGGCTCTGATGTAGCGTGAGCAATTTTGTGTCAATCGGACAATGTTACAACAACTTAATTTTCACACTGATCAGTAGGTGGCGCTATGACCTGAACTAATATTAATACATGGATGCGTTCAGGTCAAGATTGTGATCATAGGTCAGCAGTTCGGGCCGGTTGGATAATGCAGAGTGGATTTACAAAGTACTTCCTGTTTCATGGCGAATCAGTAGGTGGTATGACACTGAGGAAATATTGACACATGGAGCTGTTCAGGCTTGGACTATAATCATGTGACCAGAAGTTTGGCGGTGATGGGACAATGCACACTGGAGTTATGACATCGTCTCCTTTGAGATGATCCTTAGCATAATGTTTACACGGTTTGAGAAATGTCACAATTCTGACCATGGTCAAATGACTTGACCTGAGCTCTTTTGGGCTATATATTGCGTAAAGCAGCTAAGGAGCAGTGCATCAAAATTATAAAACATACTTCCTGTAGCAGCTTCCCAGGCGCTGTGATTTTAAGTCATAATTTCTGTGTAGATGTCATCAGGCAGGTTCACTTACATGTCTTGCATATCTACCGTTTGGACTCGATCGGACCATGTATGTCAAGATACAGGGTCTCAATGTTTTGATGGCGTGTAATCAAACTTTGAGGCCGCCACGGTCACACCGTGTGAATGATCTTTGAGTTAGTTTTGATCTCCGTCTTGTTGTGATGACACTCATCTCAATTTGAAGTCGATCAGAAAAAAGCCCTGGGACAAGTATATCAAAGTATAAATGTGGAATATGGCCAAAATGGCCACTAAAGTCAAAATGGCGGGCTTCCTGTTTGAGTCGAGCATATCTGTCAAGTGACTTATTTGTTTTGTGTAAAGACCGTAACTCCCTGTGATTTTTGTACATGTCGGCCAGTAAATGGTCTGCAGGGCTTTTCCTGCCCACTGTAGGGCGCTAGTCAGTTATGCCACACCCATTTCTTAAAACCATCTGAATGTCTGCAGAGATGTTGCTACACAAATGTAGTTTGAGAGTTTGAACCTCCAACACAGAGTTTATAATATTCGTGTCTGTGCGGCGAGGTGATGAACTTTGGCGTGCGCCACTATTATGGCGTTTGTGAAAAGTTGTCAATCTTATGCCTTCTTTATGATAATCTTGAGACCCATTTGACACAGGTTTGGTGGCTGCGGGCAGTAGGTGAGGAGGAATACCTCACGTGTAAGGCGTTCAAACAAGACATTTCCTGTTGCCACAGGAGGCGCTGTGATTTTAAGTCATGATTTCTGTGTAGATGTCATCAGGCGGGACTCTTGTCTTCGTGTGTCTAGTTTGGACTCGATTGGATACGTATGTCGAGATACAGAACCTCGTGTTTTGATAGCGTCTCAATGTTTGTATGCATACGGTCCCCACCGTGTAATTTTCTTTAGGTTAGTTTTGATCTCCCAATCTTATTTGATGACATAATCTCAATTAGAAGTTGATCAGATAAAAGCCCTAGGTTAGAGTACATCAAAGTAAAAATGTGGAATGCCAATAAAATAATACTAAAACTAAAAATATGGACTTCTGTTGCATTTTCATAATGCTCCTTGAGACTTTTTTCATGATTGGTCACAATCCACCTGGGCTACGATTTTTGTGAAAGATCGGTCAAAGGGAAACCTAGGGGGCTTATGTTCCAGGGCGCTGTTGAGCCATTTGCCTTGGCTAAGTCTCCAGAATCGTAAATTTTCACCCGTTCTAATTTTGTACAAGATTTGGTAAGAAGTTCAACATGTTAAGCCCTCAAAAGCCAAAATCACTTTCGTCCACAATAATAATAACTGAAGGCTGGTTGTCGCACTGGCGAACCCGACACCCGCGTTGAAGCCTGTTGGTCGGTGGAGAAGCGTCCAAGCGACGGCGCCGTCTCCAGCGTTACCTGGCGTTTTGCGCTGCGGCAGGACGCCGCTTTGCGCCCCCTCTGCGATCAGTGACGGCGTCGAATCTTGCCTGCTAATTGCTCATTCGATCCGCGTCGTTACATCACACTGCGAAAATTTTGTAAATCGAATGATATTTGTAAAATAAACTTACTTCCTGTTTGCCAGTAAGTGCCGACATACATCACTATTATTACACAGACTAATATATCTCTTCAAGTAGGGGCTCTGATGTAGCGTGAGCAATTTTGTATCAATCGGACAATGTTACAACAACAATTTTCACCCAGTCAGTAAGTGGTAGCTATGACCTAGACTAATATTAATATATGAATTGTGTTCAGGTCAAGATGTGATCATAAATTGTGATTTGGGCAGTTGGATAATGCAGAGTGGTTTACAAGTACTTCCTGTCTTGGCAAAATCAAGTAAGTGCTTGTGCGAAATATTGACACATGGAGCTGTTCAGAGGCCCAGACTATAACAATCATGTGACAGAAGTTTGGCAGTGATAGGACAAACCACACACTGGAGTTATGACAACACTTGTCCTTTAGCGAGATGATCCTTGGCACTCCCAACGTTTACTGGTTTGAAATGTCACAATTCGACCATGGTGAAATGACTTGACTGAGCTCTTTTAGGCTGTATGTTATCAAAGCAGCAGACAGTGCATCAAAGTATAAAAGCTTCACTTCCCCTCGTCCATTGAAGCGTCGATCTTGCCTGCTAATTTATCATTCCGATCCGCCGTCGGCGTTGCACAGCACACCAGGTATTTTATATACGAATCGAATGATAGTTGTAAAAACAAAGCTTGCTTCCTCCAGTATTGTGATAAGTGGCGCCATCACTATTATTACCTGCAATTCATCTCATCTCTTCCAAGTAGAGGCTCTGATGCGTAGGCAATTTTGTATCCAATCGGACAATGTTACAACAGCAATTTTCACACTGATCAGTAAAGTGGCGCTAGACCACAGACTAATATTAATATATGGATATGTGTTCAGGTCAAGATTGTGATCATAGGTCAGCAGTTGGGCAGTTGGATAATGCAAGTGGATTTACAAGTACTTCCTGTTCATGGCGAATCAGTAGGTGGCGCTATGACACTGAGAAATATTCACACACATGGGCCTGTTCAGGCTTGGACTATAATCATGTGACAGAAGTTTAGCGGTATTAGGACAATGCACTTGGAGTTATGACAGCATCGTGTCCTTTGGCGAAGGATGATCCTTCGCGCACCTCAATGTTGACACGGTTTGAGGAAATGTCCACAATTCTGGCCATGGTCAAATGACTTGACTGGGCTCTTTTAGGCTGTATATTGTAAAGCAGCCAGGAGCAGTGCATCACAGTATAAAACATGTCACTTCCTGTAGCCAGCAGGTGGCGCTGTGATTTTAAGTCACTCGTTTCTCTTAGATGTCATCAGGCCGGGACACTTGTCTTACGTGTCAGTTTGGACTCGATCGGACCATGTATGTCCGAGACAGAACCTGATGTTTTGATGGCGTATAATCAAACTTTGAAGCCCGCCAGTCACCTGGTATGACCCAGCTCAGTCTTTGAGTTGGTTTGATCTCCGTCTTGGCTGTGATGGCCTCATCTCAATTTGAAGTTGATCAAATCAAAGCCTGAGACAAGTATATCAATGCTAAATGTGGAATAGCCAGAAAATGGCCACTAAAGTCAAAATGGCGGGGCTTCTGTTTGGTCAGACATATCTATAAGACACTTATTTGTTTGTTTGAAAGACACATGTCCTATTGATTTTGTACATAACCAAACCCAATCGTAGTGCAGGTACACTTTAGAGGGCGCTAGTCAGTTATTATGCCACGCCCATTCTTAAAACCATCTGAATGTCTGCAGGGGCTGTTTGCTACTGATATGTAGTTTGAGGAGTTTGAACCTCAACGATTATAGTAATTCCCCCGTGTCCACGGCGGTATTGAACTTTGACGCCACGCCACTATTCTCGTTTGTAGTGCAAACAATCTATCACCTTATTATCAAATACTCTTGAGGCCAGGCAGCTAGGACAGCCAAGCTCGGGCAGTGGGTGAGGAGGAATGCCTCCACGTGTAAGTCGTTCCAAAAACAAGACAGCTACCTGTTATTGCCACCAGGCACTGATTTTAAGTCATAGTTTCTGTAGATGTCATCATTTGGGACTCTTGTCTTCGTGTCTAGTTTGGACTCGATTGGACCATGTATATCCGAGATACAGAACCTGATGTTTTGATGGCTAATCAGCTTTGGCCTTATGCAGATTACGTGTGATAAATTGTCTTTGAGTTAGTTTTGATCTCGCCTTGACTGATGTTTATCATCTCAATTAAGTTGATCGAATAAAAGCCCTGACAAGTATATCAAAAGTAAAGGCTGGAATATGACCAATGACCACTAAAACAAAATGGCGGACTTCCTGTTGCGTTTTCGCAATGCTCCTTGAGACTTTTTTCATGATTGGTCACGATACACCTGGGCTCCCAGTTTTGTGAGATGAAATTCAAAGGGAAACTCTAAGGCCTGCGTTCAGGCGCCTGTTGAGCCATTTTGCCCGCCTACATTTCAAATTCTCCAGAATACGTAAATTTATGCCTATTTCCTGCAAAGTTTGGTAAGGATTCAGCATGTTAAAGCCCTCAAAAAGCCAAATCACTTTAGTGCAATAATAATAATATGTATATAAAATAATCTTTCAATTTCAATAAGACCTCTCACCTTGATTTTCTGGGCCCTATAATATATGTGTAAAAGAAATCTTTCCAATTTCAATAGGGCCTCTCACCTTGATTGCTGTGACCCTAATAATAATAATAATAAGAATAATCGCTTTCAATTTCAATGGCGGCCTCTCACGCTTCCGGTGTTCAGGCCCCTAACTGGGGGCTACGTTGCCCAACACTGGCGAGAACCCGAAAACACCCGCTGCGTTGAAGCCTGTGCGGTCGGTGGAGAAGCGATCAGCGACCAAGCGCCGCATCTCCAGCGTTACTGGCGTTTTGCACTGCGGCGGAGGCCGAAACGCCGGCTTCCTGCGTCCGTCGGCGGCGTCGATCTTCACTACTGATGCTCATTGCGATCCCGCGCGCCGTCCAATTGCACAACACACTGTGAACATTTTATGTAAATCGAGCGATGGTTATGCATCGCTACCTGTTGCCGCAATGGTGAGCATTACTATTATTACCGCAGTTTGATATATCTCTTCAAGTAGGGCTCTGATGTAGCGTGAGCAATTTTGTATCAATCGGACAATGCTTGCAACAACTTAATTTTCCACTGATCAGTAGGTGGCATATGACCTGAACTAATAATATGGATGTGTTCAGGTCAAGATTATGACTATAGGTCAGCAGTTCGGGGCCGGTTGGATGTGCAGGTGGGTTTAAGTACTTACCTATTTTCATGGCGAATCAGTAGGTGGCGCTATGACACTGAGGAAATATTGACATGGGGCATTCAGGCTTGGACTGTAATCATGTGACAGAAGTTTTGTAGTGATAGACAATGCACACTGGAGTTATGACAACATCGTCTCCTTTAATGAAGGATGATCTGGCAGCACCTCAATGTTTACACAGTTTGAGAAATGTCTGATTCTGTCATGGTCCAATGACTTGACTGAGCTCATTTAGGCTATATATTGTTAAGCAGCCAGGAGCAGTGCATCAAAATATAAAACATGTCACTTCCTGTAACTCATGGGGGCGCTTTGTGATTTAAGTCATGATTTCTAGGTAGATGTCATCAGGCCGGGCTCTTGTCTTACACATGTCTAGTTTGGACTCGATTGGGTGTGTATGTCGAATACAGAACTAGGTGACATTTTTGATGGCGTGTAATCAAACTTTGGTATGCAGTCACGCCGTGTAATAGAAAAATCGATCTTTGAGTTAGACTTTGATCTCCGTCTTGTTGTGATGACACTCATCTCAATTTAGAGTTATGATCAGATAAAGCCCTGACAGTATATCAGAGTAAAAATGTGGAATATGGCCAAATGGCCACTAAAGTCAAATGGCGAGACTCCTGTGTAGTGAACATATCCTCCAGAAGACTTATATGTTTGTTATGAAAAGACACATGTCCACCTGTCGATTTTTGTACGTATCGGCTTAATCGTAGTGCGGAGCTGCACTTTAGGGGCGCTAGTCAGTTATTATGCCACGCCCATTTAATAAAACCATCTGAATGTCTGCAGGGGGCTGTTGCTACACAAATGTAGTTTTGATGGAGTTGACCTCCAACACCAGTTATAGTAATTTAGTGTGTCACGTGAGTGAACTTTGTTACGCCACTATTATGGCCTTTGGCGAAAAGTCACAGTAATCTTATGCCTTCATTATCAATGTCTTGAGACCGTTTGACCTGGAGTTTGACGTGGCTGCGGGCAGTGGGTGAGGAGGAATGCCTCCCACGTGTAAGAGGTTCCAAAACAAGACATTTCCTGTTGCTACCAGGCGCTGTGATTTTAAGTCATGATTTCTGTGTAGATGTCATCAGGCCGGGACTCTTGTCTTACGTGTCTAGTTTGGTTCTGATTGGTTATGTATGTCGAGATACAGAACCTCGTGTTTTGATGGCGTGTAGTCAAATTTTGGCATACATACGGTCACACCGTGTGGCCAAAAATCGATCTTGTGATTGGATTTTGATCTCCGTCTTGTTGTGATGACACTCTGTCTCGAGTGGTGATCAGATAAAGCCCTGGACAAGTACATCAAAGTAAAAATGTGGAATATGGCCAAAATGGCCACTAAAACAAAATGGCGGACTTCCTGTTGCGTTTTTTCATAATGGTCTATGAGACTTTTTCATGATTGGTCACGATACACCTGGGCTACGATTTGTGAAGATCGGTCAAAGGAAACCTGGGGCTGCGTTCCGAAGCTGTTGAGCCATTTGCCCGCCTATTTTCAAATTACTCAGAATACGTAAATTTTCACCACTTTCTAATTTTTGGGCAAAGTTTGGTAAGGATTCAGCATGTTGGCCTCAAAGCCAAATCACTTTAGTCACAATAATAGCCAAGAACTAGGGCTGCGTTGTAGCACTGGCCAGACCCGAGCACCCGCTGCGTTGAAGCCTGTTGCGGTCGGTGGAGAGAAGCGATCAACGTCGCGCCACGTCCAGCGTTGCGGTTGCTTTGCGGCAAGGACTGGCAACGCCACCGTCCGTCGGCGGCGTGATCCTTGCCTGCTAATTGCTCATTAAAATTACGCCGTCAATTGCACATCACACTGTGAGGAAATTTTATGTAAATCGAATGATAGTTGTAAAAAAGCTTACTTCCTGTTAGCAGTAGGTGGCGCCATCACTATTGTACCTATAGACTAATATATCTCTGTTCAAGTAGGGGGCTCTGATGTAGCGTGAGCAATACATGTCAATCGGACAATACAACAACAATTTCCACACCGATCAATGCAGGTGGCGCTGTGACCCTGAACTATGTATTAATACATGGATGTGTTCAGGTCAAGATTGTGATCATAGGTCAGCAGTTCGGGCCGGTTGGATAATGCAGAGGATGGATTTACAAGTACTTCCTGTTTCATGGCAGATCAGTAAATTGGCGCTATGACACTGAGAAATATTGACACATGGAGCTGTTCAGGCTTGGACTATAATCATGTGGCAGAAGTTTAGGCGGTGATAGGATAATGCACACTGGAGTTATGACAACATCGTGTCCTTTGGCGAAGGATGATCCTTCGCCGCACCTCAATGTTTACGGTTTGAGGAAATGTCTAGTTACAGCCATGGTCAAATGACTTGACTGAGCTCTTTTGGGCATGTATATTGTAAAGCAGCGGAGCAGTGCATCAGTATAAAACACTATGTCACTTCCTGTAGCCAGCAGGTGGCGCTGTGATTTTTAAGTCATAACGTTTCTGTGTAGATGTCATCAGGCCGGGACCTTCTTGTCTTACATGTCTAGTTTGGACTCGATTGGACCATGTATGTCCAGTGCAGAACCTCGTGTTTTGATGGCGTGTAATCAAACTTTGAGGCCACGCCACCAGTCCTGCGGATGTGGCGAAAAGCCGATCTTTGAGTTAGTTTTGATCTCCGTCTTGTTGTGATGACACTCATCTCAGTTTGAAGTTGATCAGATAAAAGCCCTGGGACAAGTATATCAAAGTATAAATGTGGAATATGGCCAAATGGCCACTAAAGTCAAAATGGCGGAGCTTCCTGTTTGGTGGTATATCTATCGAGACTTTATTTGTTTGTTATGAAAGACACATGTCCCTATGGAATTTTTGTACATGTCTATCTACGATAATCTATTAGTGCCGGGCTGCACTTTAGGGGCTTTAGTCAGTTGTATACCACGCCCATTTCTTAAAACCATCTGAATGTCTGCAGGGGCTGTTGCTACTACAAATGTAGTTTGAGGAGTTTGAACCTCAACACGAGAAGTTATAGTAATTTCGTGTGTCACGGCCCGAGGTATTGAACTTTGGCCTTACGCCACTATTATGGTTTGTGAAAAGGAGTTACAGCCAATCTTATGCCTTCATTATCAATGTCTTGAGACCCATTTGACACAGGTTATTATTAGCTGCGGTCAGTGGGTGAGAGAATGCCTCCGTGTAAGAGCGTTCCAAAAACAAGACATTTCCTGTTTTGCCTGCAGGGCGCTGTGATTTTAAGTCACAGCTTCTCTATAGATGTCATCAGGCCGGGACTCTTGTCTTACGTGTTTAGATTTGAGACTCGATTGGACCATGTGTCCGAGATACAGAACCTCGTGTTTGATGGTGATGTAATCAAATTTTGGCTTTATACGGTCACACCGTGTGACATTGAAAAATCGATCTTTGAGTTAGTTTTGATCTAGAGTATTGTTTGTGATGACACTCATCTCAGTCAGAAGTTGATCAGATAAAAGCCCTGGGACAAGTACATCAAAGCAAAATGTGAATATGGCCAAAATGGCCACTAAAACCAAATGGCAGGCTTCCTGTTGCGTTTTCATAATGCTCCTTGAGACTTTTTTCATGATTGGTCACGATACACCTGGGCTACGATTTTGTGTGGTCAGTGGAAACCTGAGGGCTGCGTTCCAGAGGCGCTGTTGAGCCATTTGCCCGCCCATTTCAAATTACTCAGAATACAAAAATATCCGTAGGACTTGAATTTCCTGCAAAGTTTCATAAGTTTTGAGCATGTCTAGGCCTGAAAGAAGTCCCCCAAGGGAAATAATAATAATATCAAAATCCTTCAGACTCAATGGGCCTCTCACCTTGATTGCTAGGGCCCTATGCATCCTTTCAATTTCAATGGGCCTCTGCCTTACTCGGGCCTAATAATAAGAACTAGGGCTCGTTGTAGCACTGGCCAGACCAGCACCCGCGGGGTGAAGCCTGTTAGATTACGGGTGGAGAAGCGATCAATGACCAGCGCCCGTCTGCGCGTTGGCGTTTTGCGCCTCGCGGCGGACAAACGCTTCACTTCCTCACGTCCGTCGGCGTGATGAATCTTGCCTGCTAATTGCTCTCATTCGATCCCACGCCGTCAGTGCACAACACACTGTGAACATTTTATGTAAATCAGGCGATGATTGTAAACAAAGCTTACTTCCTGTTGCCAGTAGGTGGGCGCCATCACTATTATTACCTACAGGCCGATATATCTGTTCAAGTAGGGGGCTCTACAGTGTAACGTGAGCAATTTTTGTCAATTGGACAATGTTACATAACTTAATTTTCACACTGATCGGTAAGGTGGCGCTGACCTGAACCAATATTAATACATGGATCGTTCAGGTCAAGATTCGATCATGAGTCAGCAGTTCGGGCCGGTTGGATAATGCAGAGTGGATTTACAGTACTTCCCTCATTTCATGAATCAGTGGTGGCGCTGAAGCACGAGAAATATTGACACATGGAGCTGATCAGGCTTAGACTATAATCCATGTGACAGAGGACTATGGCTGATGACTGGACAATGCACACTGTGATTTATGACAACATCGTGTCCTTTGTGAGGATGATCCTTCGCCGCACCTCAACGTTACGGTTTGAGGAAATATCACAATTCTGACCATGGTCAAATGACTTGACTGAGCTCTTTTGAGCTGTATATTATGTCCAGGGAGCAGTGCATCAGAAGTATAAACGCTTCACTTCGTCCGTCAATAATCGATCCTTGCCGCCACTAATTGCTCATTACGATCCGCGCCATCAATTGCACAACTTCCTGTGGAGTATTTATATGCGTCAGGCGATAGTTGTAAAACCAGCTTGCGCTTCCTGTTTACTTGATAGGTGGCGCCATCACTATTATTACCTACAGACTGATATATCTCTTCTAGTAGGGGCTCTGATGTAGCGTGAGCATTACATCAATCGGACAATGTTACAACAACTTAATTTTCACACTGATCAGTAAATTGGCGCTATGACCCTGAACTAATATTAATACATGGATGTGTTCAGGTTAAGATTGCTGATCATAGGTCAGCAGTTCGTAGCCGGTTGGATAATGCAGAGTGGATTTACAAAGTGCTTCCTGTTTCATGGCGGAGTGATAGGTGGCGCTATGACACTGAGAAATATTGACACATGGAGCTGTTCAGGCTTGGACTATAATCATGTGACAGAAGTTTGGCTGGTGATAGGACAATGCCTGGGTTATGACAACATCGTGTCCTGTGGCGAGATGATCCTTCGCGCACCTCAATGTTTACACGGTTTGAGAAATGTCACAATTCTGACATGGTCAAATGGCTTGACTGAGCTCTTTTGAGCTGTATGTTGTAAAGCTGACCAGGAGCAGTGCATCAAAGTATAAAACATGTCACTTCCTGTAGCCAGCAGATTAGCGCTGGGTGCAAGTCATAATTTCTGTGTAAAGATCTCATCAGGCGGGACTCTTGTCTTACATGTCTAGTTTGGACTCGATTGGATAACCTGTGTCAAGATACAGAACCTCGTGTTTGATGGCGTGTAATCAAACTTTGAGGTACGCCACGGTCACACCGTGTGACAAAAAATAGATCTTTGAGTTAGTTTTGATCTCCGTCTTGTTGTGATGACACTCATCTCAATTTGAAATCGATCAGATAAAAAGCCCTGGGACAATTATATCAAAGTATAAATGTAGAATATATATTGAAATGGCCACTAAAGTCAAAATGGCGGGCTTCCTGTTTGGTCGAGCATATCTGTCCAAGAGACTTATTTTGTTTTGTTATGAAAGACACATGTCCCTGATTTTTGTACATACTTCATTGTCGTAGTGCGAGGGCTGCACTGTAGGGGGCTAGTCAGTTATTATGCGCCCACATTTCTTAAAACCATCTGAATGTCTGCAGGGATCGGCTGCTACACAAATGTAGTTTGAGGAGTTTGAACCTCCAACACCGAAGTTATAAATGTTTCGTGTCACGGCGAGTGATGAACTTTGATGCCACGCCACTATTATGGCGTTTGGCCGAAAAGTTACAGTAATCTTATGCCTTCATTATCAATGTGCGAGACCCATTGAAACAGGTTTGGCGTGGCTGCGGGCAGTGGGTGAGGAGGAATGCCTCCGTGTAGGCGTTCCAAAAACAAGACATTTCTATTTTTACTTACCAGGGCGCTGTGATTTTTAAGTCATGGCTGTGTAGATGTCATCAGGCGGGACTCTTGTTTGCGTGTCAGTTTGGACTCGGTGGATTATGTATGTCCGAGATACAGAAGCTCGTGTTTTGATGGCGTGTAATCAGGAGATTTTGACGCCACGCCACGGTCACACCGTGTGACGAAAAATCGATCTTTGAGTTAGTTTTGATCTCCCGTCTTGTTGTGATGACACTCAGCTCAATTAGAAGTTGATCAGATAAAAGCCTGGGACAAGTACATCAAGAGTAAAAATGTGGAATATGGCCAATGTACCTAAAACAAAATAGCGGGCTTCTGTTGCGTTTTCATAATGCTCCTTGAGACTTTTTTCATGATTGGTCGATACACCTGGGCTACGATTTTTGTGAAGATCGGTCAAGGAAGCGTGGGGGCTGTGTTCAGGCTGTTGAGGCCATTTTGCCACGCCCATTTCAAATTACTCAGAATAAGTAAATTTTACCACTGTCTAATTTTGTGCAAAGTTTGAAATAAGTTCAGCATGTTGAAGCCCTCAAAAAGCTAATTCACTTTAGTCACAATAATAATAATAATAACTAGGGCTACGTTGTAGCACTGGCAGACGACACCCTTACGTTGAAGCCTGTTGCGGCCGGTGGAGAGAGCGATCAACGACCGGCGTGCATCTCGCGTTGCACGCGCGCGTTTTGCGCACTGCGGCGAGGACAAGCGCTTCACTTCCTCGTCCGTCGGCGGCGTCGATCCTTGCCTGCTAATTGCTCATTGCGATCCCACGCCGTCAATTGCAACACACTGTGAACATTTGATGTCGTGAACGATGGTTTGTAAAAACAAGCTTACTTCCTGTTGCCAGTAGGTGGCGCCATCACTATTATTACCTACAGACTAATATCTCTTCAAGTAGGGGCTCTGATGTAGCGTGAGCAATTGCAGCTATCAATGGACAATGTTACAACAACTTAATTTTCACACTGATCAGTAGGTGGCGCTATGACCTGAACTAATATTAATACATGGATGTGTTCAAGACAGATTGTGATCATAGGTCAGTAGTTCGGGCCGGTTGGATAATGCAGAGTGGATTTACAAAGTACTTCCTGTTTCATGGCGAATCAGTAGGTGGCGCTATGACACTGAGAAATATTGACACCTGGAGCTGTTCAGGCTTGGACTATAATCATGTGACAGAAGTTTGGCAGTGATGGGACAATGCACACTGGAGTTATGACAACATCGTGTCCTTTGGCGAAGAGATGATCCTTCGCCGCACCTCAATGTTTGCACGGTTTGAAAATGTCACCAATTCTGACCATGGTCAAATGACTTGACTAAGCTCTTTTGAGCTGTATATTGTCAGCAACCAGGAGCAGTGCATCAAAGTATAAAACATGTACTTCCTGTAGCCAGCAGGTGGCGCTGTGATTTTAAAGTCATAATGTCTGTGTAGATGTCATCAGGCGGGGACTCTTGTCTTACATGTGTAGTTTGGACTCGATGGTCCATGCATATCCGAGATACAGAACCTCGTGTTTTGATGGCGTGTAATCAAACTTTGAGGCCACGCCACGGTCACACCGTGTGACTGGCATCGATCTTTGAGTTAGTTTTGATCTCCTGTTGTTGTGTGATGACACTCATCTCAATTTAAATCCGATCAGATAAGCCCTGGGACAAGTATATCAAAGTATAAATGTAAGAATAAGCCAAGGCCAGCCCTGCTAAAAGTCAAATAGCGGGCTTCCTCTTTGCGTAGAGAACATATCTATCCAGAGACTTATATGTGTGTTAGCAAAGACACATGTCCTGTCGATTTGTACATGTCGGCCAATGCTGGTGGGCTGCTTTAGGGCGCTAGTCCCAGTTGTTATGCCCGCCCATTCCTTAAAACCATCTGAATGTCTGCAGGGGGGCTATTTTATACACAAATGTAGTTTGAGGAGTTTGAACCTCCCAACACAGTTATAGTAATTTTGTGTGTCACGAGTGATGAACTTTGACCCACGCCACTATTATGGCGTTGTGAAAAGTTACAGTAATCTTATGCCTTTCGTATCAATGTCTTGGACCGTTTGACACAGGTTTGATGTGGCTGCGGGCAGTGGGTGAGGAGGAATACCTCCGTGTAAGGCGTTCCAAAAACAAGACATTTCCTGTTGCCACCAGGGGGCGCTGTGATTTTAAGTCATGGATTTCTGTGTAGGTAATCATCGGCGGGACTCTTGTCTTAGATGTCTAGTTTGGACTCGATTGGACCATGTATGTCGAGATACAGAACCTCGTGTTTTGATGAGCGTGTAATCAATTTTGGCCTTGTACGGTCACACCGTGTGTAAATCGATCTTTGAGTTAGTTTGTCTCCGTCTTGTTGTGATGACACTCATCTCAATTAGAAGTTGATCAGATAAAAGCCCTATGACAAGTATATCAAAGTAAAAATGTGGAATATGGCCAAAATGGCCACTCAAAACCAAAATGGCGGACTTCCTGTTGCATTTTTCATAATGCTCCCTTGAGACTTTTTTCATGATTGGTCCATTTTACCTGGGCTCGTTTTTGTGAATCGGGTCAAAAGGAAACCTGGGGCTCTGCGTTTAGGGCTGTTGAGCCATTTGCCACGCCCATTTAAAATTACTCCAGAATACGTAAATTTTCACCACTGTCTAATTTTTGTGCAGATTTGATAAGAAGTTCAGCATGTTAAAGCCTCAAAAGCCAAATCACTTTAGTCACAATAATAATAACTAGGGCTGCGTTGTAGCACTGACGGGCCCGACTTCCCTTGCGTTGAAGCCTGTTGCGGTCGGTGGAGAGGCGATCAATGACCAGCGCCACGTCTCCGGCGTTGCGGCGTTTTGCGCACTCGGCAGGACAAGCGCTTCACTTCCTGCGTCCGTCGGCGGCGTCGATCGCCTGCTGTTGCTCATTGCGATCCGCGTCAATTGCACATCACGCGAAAATTTTATAAAATCGAATGATAGTTGTAAGCGCACTTCCTGTTGCGGTAAGTGGCGCCATCACTATTATTACCTATAGACTGATATATCTGTTCAAGTAGGGGCTCTGATGTGTGTGGTAATTTTTGTATCCAATCGGACAATGTTACAACAAACATTTCACACTGATCAGTAGGTGACTATGACCTGAACTGTATTAATACATGGATGTGTTCCAGGTCAAGATTGTGATCATAGGTCAGCAGTTCGGAGCCGGTTAGATAATGCAGAGTGGATTTACACAAAAGTACTTCCTGTTTCATAGCGAATCAGTAGGTGGCGCTGAAGCACTGAAATATTGACACATGGAGCTATTTCAGGCTGGACTATAATCATGTGACAGAGTTTGGCTTGTTGATAGGACAATGCACACCTGGAGTTATGACAACATCGTGTCCTTTTTGAGGACAGTCATGCCGCACCTCAATGTTTACCGCAGTTTGAGGAAATGTCCACAATTCTGACCATGGTCAAATGGCTGACTAGGCTCTTTTGAGCTGTATATTGTAAAGCAGCCAGGAGCAGTGCATCAAATATCAGCAACCACTTCCTGCGTCGTCGGCTTGTCGATCATACCTGTAATTGCTCATTCGATCCACGCCGTCAATTGCACAACACACTGTGAACATTTTATGTAAATCGAATGATAGTTGTAAAAAAGCTTACTTCCTGTTGCCAGTGTGGTGGCGCCATCACTGTGTACCTACGGACTGATATATCTGTTCAAGTAGGGGCTTCCTGATGTAGCGTGAGCAATTACGTCAATCGGACAATGTTACAACAGAACTTAATTTCACACTGATCAGTAGGTGGCGCTGTGACCTGAACTGTGTCAAATATATGGATGTCATTCCCAGTCAGGATAGATCATAGGTCAGTAGTTCGGAGCAGGTTGGATAATGCAGAGTGGTTACAAAGTACTTCCTGTGTCTGCTGGCGAATCAGTAGGTGGCGCTATGACACTGAGAAATATTGACATGGAGCTGTTCAGGCTTGAACTATAATCCAAGTGACAGAAGTTTGGTGATGGGATAATGCACACTGAGTTATGACAACATCGTCTCTATTTGGCGAAGGATGATCCTTCGCCGCACCTCAATGTTACACGGTTTGAGAAATGTCACAATTCTGACCATGGTCAAATGACTTGACTGAAGCTCTTTTGAGCTGTATATATTGTAAAGCAGCCAGGAGCAGTGCATCAAGTATCGACATGTCACTTCCTGTGGCCAGCAGGTGGCGCTGAGGATTTTAAGTCATGATTTTGCAATGTAGATGTCATCAGACAGGACTCTTGTCTTACATGTCTAGTTTGGACTCGATCAGAGTATGCCATGTCCGAGATGCAGAACCTTGTGTTTGATGGCGTGTAATCAAACTTTGAGGCCGCCACGATCACGCTAATGTGTGAAAAATAGATCTTTGAGTTAGTTTTGATCTCCGTCTTGTTGTGATGACACTCATCTCAATTGAAGTGGAGTGGTCTAAAAGCCCTAGGACAAGTATATCAAAGTATAAATGGAATATGGCCAAAATGGCCACTAAAGTCTCAAAATGTTGGAGCTTCCTGTTTGGTCGAAACATATCTATTATCCAGTGACTTATTTGTTTTGTTATGAAAAGACACATGTCCCTGTCGATTTTTGTACATGTCGGCCAAATCGTAGTGCAGGGCTGCACTTACAGGGGCGCTAGTCAGTTATTATCTGCATAATTTCTTAAACCATCTGAATGTCTGCAGGAGGGCTGTTGCTACACAAATGTAGTTTGAGGGAGTTCAGACCTCCAACTTACGAGAAGTTATAGTAATTTCGTGTGTCACGGCGGGGAGTGATGAACTTTGGCCTTACGCCACTATTATGGCGTTTGGCGTAGAATCACACAGAAGTAATCTTATGCCTTCATTATCAATGTCTTAGGCCAGCCAGCCCCCAGGTTTGGCGGCTCACGGGCAATGGAGTGGGGAGGAATACCTCCACGTGTAAGAGTTCCAAAAACAAGACATTTCCTGTTGCCACCAGGCGCTGTGATTTTAAGTCACTTGATTTCTGTGTAGATGTCATCAGGCGGGACTCTTTATCTTACGTGTCTAGTTTGGACTTCGATTGGACCATGTATGTCCGAGATACAGAACCTCGTGTTTTGATGGCGTGTAGTAAATTTTGGCGTACGCCACGTTACCGTGTAATGAAAAATCGATCTTTGTGAGTTAGTTTTAGTCTCATCTTGTTGTATTGGCCTCATCTCAATTAAGTTGATCAGATAAAAGCCCTGGGACAAGTACATCAAAGTAAAAATGTGGAATATGGCCAAAATGGCCACTAAAACCAAAATGGCGGACTTCCTGTTTGCGTTTTTCACCAATGTCCTTGAGACTTTTTTCATGATTGGTCACAGTACACCTGGGCTGATTTTGTGGTCAGTCAAGGGAAACCTAGGGGCTGTGTTCCAGAGGCTGTTGAGCCATTTTGCCCTTACATTTCAAATTACTCCAGAATAAATAAATTTTCACTGCAGTCTAATTTTGTGCAAAGTTTGGTAAAGTTCAGTATGTTAAAAGAAGCCCTCAAAAAAGCCAAATCCTTTAGTCACAATAATATAATAAGAATAATCCTTTCAATTTCAATAGGGCCACTCTCACCTTGATTACTTTCGGGCCCCTAATAATAAGAATAATCCTTTCAATTTCAATAAGACCCTCTGCCCAGCCGGTGCCTCGGGCCCTAATAATATCAGAATAATCCTTTCCAATTTCAATAGGGCCTCTCACCTTCGTTGCTCGGGCCCTAATAATAATAATAATAATAATAAGAATAATCCTTTCAATTTCAATAAGGCCTCTCACCTTGGTTGCTCGGGCCTAATAATAATTCAATATCCAGCTATCAGTATCAACACTGCTCCTCCTTTTCCTCCGTCTCTGTGTGGACAGTGAGTGTGACTGACATGCGGCTGATGTTTTACTAAACGACGTGTCTTTAACTCACGTCTGGAGTCTCCAGGTCGTCTCGTCAGGGAACAGGAAGCTGCAGCAGCTCCTGGTCAAAGGGAACATCAGCCATGACAGTTTGACAGACGCCACTTATGGGAAATGACGCACTGCTTAGTTTGAAAAGACGTGATGTGACACACAGACATGGCTTTGACAGGTTGAACACACTGTCACACACACACACACACACACACACACACACACACACACACACACACACACACACACACACACACACACACACACACACACACACACACACACACACACACACACAGCGTCCGTTTGGTGAAATAAACCTGAATCCACAACAACAATATTCTCTTTTCTTCTCTGTTGTCGTCACTGTCAGTGACAGATTAAATATTGTTTTTATGGGTCTGTGTTTACTGATGATGATGGGTGTGTTTGTGTGTGTGTGTGTGTTTGTGTCTGCATGTGTGTGTGTGTATGTGTGTGTGTGTTTGTGTGTGTGTGTGTGTGTTTTAATTGACTTTACACTGAAGCTCCTTCTTCAATTTGGAGTTTCTCTATAAAAGGTAGGAGAAGGAATAAGTAACAGGACGTGTGGACAGAGGTTTTACCTGAGCTGTTCATTTGAGTCACATTTAGATAAATCCAGCTGAGTGGTTTATGCTCCTGGTCTCTGCTGCCGATCCAGACCCCCCCGCCCTGGGGGGCCCATCAGCACTGGTCAAATCAAAGTGAGACGAGGAGTCTCTGACAAGGAGAAACGTTTGATTCCTTCAGTCACATCAAAGTCTTCTCCATCACTTTACATCTGGAGCTGAGGTTGCTCCATCAGTCGTGGCCTCAGGTCCTCACAGGGACACGTGATGACTTTTCATCATCCCCCCCGTTAGTCTGGTGATGTTGTATTGATTCCTCCTTTTCTAACCTTCTTACCTAAACCGTTACCTCATCTTTTGCTCTTTTGCTGCTGCTCCCAACATCCCTCCTTGTTTCCTCCTTTTCTCTCACCTGGTCTCTTCCTCTTCTTGTCATTCCTCGTTAATCCTTTTTGCCTTTTCTCCTATTTCCCTCTTTCTCTTCTCTACCTTCTCCTGATTTGTACCTAATCATTTACTCTTCTACTACTCGTGTATAATACGTTCTTTTCCTTCTCATCTCCTTCCTCTCTCTTCTCGTACACCTCCACCCCCTCCTCTTCCTCCTCACTCTGTTTTGCTCCAACTCTTCTCCACAAATCTTCAGTTTTTCAACGTGCACATTAGAAAAAGTAAAAAGCAGGAAAATATAACAAAGGCCCTGAACGTTCAGACCGAGCCATTAACAGTGTTCTAAATATCGAGCTGCTGCAGACTGCATTCATTAGGTGAATCCGCTCGCTGCCTGATGGCTGCTTCGGGATAACGAGCAGACTGGAGAGTTATTTGGGACGAGTCTCCTGAAGTGGACTCCAGGACGACGTCTGACAGCCTCAGCCCAGTTTTAAGATTAAAGCCAAAAAGCACATGAATCAGGAATCATTATAACGTGCAGGGAAGCTGGCGGAGTCTCCTGCACTCCACTGAGCTCAGGGTCTTAAAATGCACATAACGAGCTCCACGTTCAAAACTAAAGAAGAAGAGAGAACCTTTCCTCCTCAGCCGGACGGGATCCGAGACTCGAGGGGAAGATTGAGGATGAAACTGAAGAGACACTTTCTAAAATATGAATGTATTGCTGGGTTGTTTGTTTATGTCCAATTATCTCTTTATTGACTCCAAACAGGGACTCGTACTTTAAAATAAACGATTGTAAATTATTCAGCTCGAGTGAAGAAACGTCACCTCGACAATTAAACTGTAAAACAGCACAAAAATCACAACGACCGCCATAAACAACAAAGTTCTTCTGGACACAAGTAACAGAACGTGAAACAGCACAGCAGTGCCTCATGGGAAATAAGGGGCGTGGCAGTCGTGAAGGTTTGATAACATCTGAAGAATCATTGTCAGTTCAAATAATGTTCATCTATCAGCTGATGTATCAGAAATTCTGTGTAATATTGATGCTTGTTCAGCTGCAATCACATGATGGGACTCCTCTGTGATACACACACTCCCATTCTCTCTATTACAGCTGCAGAAATGTCCCATCACTCCCTTTGCTTCCCCCCCGCTGCTGCAGCGTCAGTGTTGCTGCCGTTGACTCCGCTCCTCCACCTCCAGCATCCACCTGTAGGGGTTATAAATATTTATATCACTCCCATTATATCTATGTGATCACATCTGGGGAGTGAACACAATCTATGTTCTGCTGCAGTGAACATTTCAAACGTGAGTGGTCTGACTGAATTTACAGAATCATGACGACCAGGAACCTTCAGTGTCTGGTTCAGTCGCAGCCTCGCTCCTCCTGCTCCTCCTGCTGCTCCTCCTGCTCCTCTTGCTGCTCCTCTTGCTGCTCCTGCTCCTCCTGCTCCTCCTGCTGCTCCTCCTGCTCCTCCTGCTCCTCCTGCTCCTCCTGCTGCTCCTCCTGCTGCTCTTCCTGCTGCTCCTCCTGCTCCTCCTGCTCCTGCTGCTCCTCTTGCTGCTGCTCCTGCTCCCCACCAGAGTGAACTACTAATGTAAAACCCAGTCGACTGCTCTGAGCCACAGAAGAATCCCTGAGTCTGCAGGAATTAGTGTCACACTACTTCTCCACGCTCTATATACGGTATAAATAACTGCTGCTCCTGCTGCTCCTGCTCCTCCTGCTCCTCCTTTCATTACCTCTCCTCCTGCTCCTCCTGCTCCTCCTTTCATTACCTCTCCTCCTGCTGCTCCGGCTCCTCCTTTCATTACCTCTCCTCCTGCTGCTCCTGCTGCTCCTTTCATTACTGCTGCTCCTGCTCCTCCTGCTCCTCCTTTCATTACCTCTCCTCCTGCTGCTCCGGCTCCTCCTTTCATTACCTCTCCTCCTGCTGCTCCTGCTCCTCCTGCTCCTCCTTTCATTACCTCTCCTCCTGCTGCTCCGGCTCCTCCTTTCATTACCTCTCCTCCTGCTGCTCCTGCTCCTCCTGCTCCTCCTTTCATTACCTCTCCTCCTGCTCCTCCTGCTCCTCCTTTCATTACCTCTCCTCCTGCTGCTCCTGCTCCTCCTTTCATTACTGCTGTTCCTGGTAAAGCAAAACCAGAAGAGACGGTGACAGAGTCCGGATTAGAAACTATCATTTTGTTGAAATCACAGGGTTTGATTGTTTTGTTCAGATCATCAGGACTGAAGAATCGTCGTGTGTGTGTGTGTGTGTGTGTGTGTGTGTGTGTGTGTGTGTGTGTGTGTGTGTGTGTGTGTGTGTGTGTGTAGCCTCCACCTGTTAATTATGCTGCTGCTGGATGATATTTCCTGTGAAACCATTCTGGGCTGTAATGAGTGTGTGGGATAAGAGCGCAGCTGCAGAGGCTGTGAGATGAAAGCTCATTCTTAACGTCTTCTGACAGCTTGGAAATTGTTTCAGTTTCCTCGAGTCTCGTCGGCCGATGTTGAGGAAACACGGACCTGCACTTAGACCCTAAGAGGAACAGTTGATGTGCAGTGATAAGCCTGATCCCGTGTGTGTGTGTGTGTGTGTGTGTGTGTGTGTGTGTGTGTGTGTGTGTGTGTGTGTGTGTGTGTGTGTGTGTGTGTGTGTGTGTGTGTGTGAGTTGGTCACAGCCTGTGTGAGAGCAGGTGCTCGTCTCACAGGAAGGAGAAAAGGGAGATTTCTCTCATGTTTCCCAGAGGAGGTGATGTTTTCAGCCTGGTACGTTGGGTCTTAAAAGACATCTGGACATTTTGAGATCTGGACAAAGGGACACACCCAGAAATGTAACTTTGTTATTTCTTCCACGTTGTTGAAGAAAGGCTTTCACACCGACCTTGTTTGGTCCAGAGCGACTTTCAGACATTTCAATTTAGTCTGAACCAAATTAAATCCTCTTTCCACTGGTCCGAACCTCACTGGAAACCACCATGACTCACTCTCAGGTCACGACTGTTGACACGGGTTCTTATTGGCAGCGTTGGAGATGAGACGTCCGGGTGAGAGGTGGACAGAGAGGTGAGAGATCGTTAAGGTGCATTAGTGACGTCAAACATGATGCACTGGGAAAAAAACTGAAAAGCAAACTGCTCGACTGGAAACGATGGGAAAGAAATCCATCACCTCTTTGAGTGAGTTTTCCTAAATTAAAAAAATCCTTCGTATACGTGGGACACAATTTCCCCCTGGGATCAATAAAGTATTTCTGATTCTGATAACTTTGGTGTAAGAGACATAAATCAGGTGTGAAAGGTTCCTCCGACCAGAAGACGTTTCCACTGGAGTCAAACTCAGCCAGTGACGAACCCTCTCAGGTTTCAACATCTTCTATTATCTCACAGGAGCAAACATCAAATACAACAACATGATGGAACCTTCTGAGGTGCCGGTTCTTCTCTCCCCCCCCCACCTGCAGCTCACCTGCAGGGAGAGTAATTGGCCAACTAGACTCAGCTGTGCCAATTAACTCTCCCTGGTTCAGGTGGAGCTGCTCATCACCCCCACCCCCCCAAACCGATTGAAACTCAGTGTCACATTTCCTGGTTTTATTTCTTATGAAGAACTGTAGAAGCTCCAACTTTAATAACTAATGTAAGAAATCATTTCATGATGAGATTATAGTTCATTAACAGATTAGTGTGTGACTCAGGAGGAGAAGCTGTAGGTTCTCTGATCACTGACTGTAAACAGGACGCATTATCCCTTCATCGGATTTACAGCCCGTTTAAATACGTCCCTGGGAATTCAACATGGGTTTGATTTCATTTGGAAACAGAAGAAGAATGTGAACAGTCTGTGTCTCTTTCGTTCTCAGCTTTCTCTCCTGCTTCTTCCTGCTCAGCCGAGAGTAATAACACAATTTACTCTGCTGCAGCTGATTCCATCCCTCGGCCCAGCTCCTGTAAATCCATCACAGACACGTCGGCCCTTAAAGCTGGAGACTCTGCAGCCGCCTGCACGAACGACAACGGCACACTTCTGTGTTCAGTCATTTCTAATTTGTGACCAAGTTTTTATTGTTTTTCAATCATTTTGGAGGTAACACTTCGTTTGAAAGAGCCATAACATACCTTGATATTACATAGTTTATCTATTCTGTCCAGTAAACCTTATGTACATTACTTTTGATTCACATATTCACATGGAATAAAGAAATACAAATAAATTTAAATAAATAAGCACATGGATATAATGATTCTTATACGTTTAAACCGTCACATCTCAGTCGTGTGAGACTGCCCACACTGCCACACTGCCCCCTACAGTCCATGAGCATATTGCATCTTGCGTAGCGTTAATATCTGAGCAGCAGCACAACAAACACTGTGGAGCTGCTGGTTTAAATGTTACTGGACCTGAATTCATCATCACATGATATTAATCACAGCATGAAATGTCCTTATTGAAAAGTAAAAGTATCGTCTGACTCCACCAACCACTGAAGTTTGAATCTACTTACAGTAGTTTTCAAACTCATATAAAGTCATATTCCTTTTAATGCTCAACTTTTATCTCTGTATTATTTTATCTGTTTTTCTGTTTCCTCATTTTAAATTAATGGGCCAGACAAGTGTTTCCTCAGCTCCTCTTATTATGTGTTGTTTTTATAGTTTTTATAGTTTTTATTCTCAAAAGCACTTTGTGAAAAATGCCTCATAAATAACGATTATATCACCGCTGCCTCCTCCTGTCTCTGGACACTTCTCAGACTGAATCACGTTCACAGTTGAGGTTGTGTAATAAAGTTTTAATCACGATACGCAGAAGAGGGAAAAGATTAATAATGATCCATTAATGACCAACACAAGATAAGAAAGACGCTTTGACACAATTAACATGAAACGTCCTGATACCTTGAAGAAAGATTTGATTTTTGGAAAAGTCAGCAAATTGTAAAACATTGGTCTCGTCATCTTTACACATTTGAATGAAGAATTGTTACGTATAATGTTCAAAGTCCTTGAAGATCTTAACGTTGGCTCATATTTGTTTTTATGAAAGTATTTACACATCTTTGTTTTCTTGGATATGACTCACGTATGATTTAAGATCTTTGTCTGTCCACTCACTTCTCTGATGGATTGTCCTTCGACCTCAGCACCTTCTGTTTGTCAGACACATGAAGAATCCCACTCAGCCTTTCCAGGTGTAAGATTCTGCAGAATAAACTCTATTATTACATCGTGCTTGTGCAGCTTGCAAAATGGATTTATTCTTGGTTGAATCTGCAGTTTTCTCCTGCTCCTCCTTTGCTGACGGCTGTAAAAAGGTTGATTCCAGGTGTTTGTTCTCTGTTTGAGTTACAAGCTCTGCACTCAACCCGAAGTGCTGCTGGGCTCAGAGGATAAACCAAAATGAAAACTGTCTCTGGGGAGAAGCAGCTGGAAGAAATCCTCAGAATCCAAAGTTTGCTTTTAAATCTTAAACCCTGGAGGTAGAGTTCTGCTCTGGTTGTCTTTATCTGTGAGTTTTTAATATTTTATATTTCAGTGTCACGACAAAGTCAATTCTCAGATTGTGTCGTAATAGATGTGATGAAAACAATTAAATGTTTTCATGAAGAATCTCTGCTCAGTTCCAGTTGATATAAGACAGTGACACATGTTCTTATCCAAATATTTCAGTCAGTGTTAAATCAGTTTGATCTTTGAAGTAGGTGAATAAAGACTTCAGGTAAAAACACAGAGGTTAAGTTTGATCATAGATGTGGAAATGAGATTTACAGATTCACAGTGACAAGTGGTCACTGGTGGTGGTGGGGTCACTTTTTCATTTAACTATATATATATATATATATATATATAGTTAAATGTTATATATTATATGTTATATATCTATGTTATATAAGTGGTATTAAATGTGACATTAAAACCTTTAATGTAATTTTCTGTTTCATCACAGAAATGTCATATAATTTATTTTCCAGCTCATTAAACACGTTGAAGTTTGAATGAACTCTTATAAGATTAAACTCTAGAAACCTGAGGTGTGTGATGATGGAGGAGCAATAAAACTTTAACATCGTGAAGGTTTAACATTTCCGCGACGTGAGGAAAGTCTGAACCAGAGTCTGAAAATCAATGACAGAAACATCTGTGAGTTAGAATGTGACGACTTCCTGTTCACTGAGTTCTGGTTCTGTTTGTTCACACCTGTCTCACCTCAGAGGAAAACATGATAACCACTGAGAAGAAGATAAGAAAACACAACTGTGCTGCACACACACACCAAGAACCTGACACTCCTGAAACAGAGAGGAAATGCTTCTCAGTGGAAAGGTTCAGATCAGGAATAAGAAACAGGAGAAGCTGAGAGTCAAGAAGAAGAATTATCATAGATGAGCTGAGCTGTTTAAATATACGAGTCGACAAACAGAGTGGACTTCATCGTGCTGCGGGTAATTTCCTGTGAAGCAGGAGGAAAAGGGGGGAAACAATAACGTGGCGCAGTGAGAGCTGATGACTTCCTGTGTCACCGTCACGTACAACATCAGGACAAGCAGAAAATAAACACACAACAGTCGTGAGCAGCGTCAACACACGACGATAAGCAAAGCAATTTATGGAGCTGCAGCCAGGACACGCCCCCTCAACACTCATCTGTTTTATTTCTTATTTTCACTTAAGTCCGAGTTAATTAACAAACACAGATAAGAGCGAGAGCCGCCGCTAACACCTGCCAACGGAAAATGCCGCTATCAGTCGTGTGTTTGAGTGAACGGCAGGTCAGAGCCAGCGGAGCAGAGATAAGTGGAGTTGACACTGAACGGTCCATAAAACACAGCGTCCAAATTACCCACAACCCCCCAGAACAGGACAGCACGTTAAAGAGCTATAAAGCAGATGGATCGGCCCATTGGTGGCATTACTGCAAAGCATGCTGGTCCCTGTCCGGGGTTTCTCAACCCGCCACTTAAAGCAGGAAGAATAAAAATAACATAAATCAAAGGGAAAGTGAAGCTAAAAGACAAATTAAAGTGTAGCTGCTCATTAATTCTGCGTTTACGTACGAGAAGGGATACGTCTGTTTAAAATGATGTAACCGCATTGTTATTAAACAATACATCCACTAGAGGGCAGTGCAGGGTCGACCGATTCTGACCACAACAAACATGGCGACGGTGAAAGAGGTTGTGAAAATGTTCTTTTTTAAGAAAAAAGTGTAATTAACATTAATTAATAGAATTATAGTTATCGACAGTGTGTACGGACCTCAGGGAGCTAGTCAGAGTGGGTGGAGCTGAAAGAACGTCTGTATAATAACATTTAAACACCATTTAAACAACAAGCAACACTTTATTCAAGTTTTACAACATTTTACAGCAAACGTAGCTTCATGGCAGACGAATAAATCCTCGAACCCGTTAATACAACCACTGAAATCCCACCAGTTCAAGCCTAACATCATGATTTACATCAGATTAATCACAATAATCAGAACTTACATATTATAAAAAATGTAATAATGTTTACTGCGATGCTTCTCTCAAAATGTTACTCTGAAAAAATAAATGAAAAGACCTTTTCAGATTTGTTCAGTTCACTTTTTTTGCCTTGCAGTTACAGCCTCTTGCCCGTAGGCGGTGCTGCAGCCCCTTTCATACTTCCAGCATGCTAACTTGTCGTCTGGTGGCGATGACAACAAACAAGCCACATGCTAAGATTTAGCAACGATAGGTGGTGAATTGGAGCAAAGTAATTAAGTTTTGTGCTGTTCAGATTAATTTACGAAGTTAATGATGTCCAGATATTGTTTCTCCCTTTTGTCCCAGGATCGTAGTTGGCTACACTGCCCCCTACAGCTTCCGGTGGTACTGCTCCGTTTGGTCTGTTCTGTTTGTATCAGTAAACTTTTAGAAGATGTACATGAAGGTACCGAAAACTCTGTTTCCACATCAAACCACGAGAATGAATTCTGTTAAATAAGTGAGTTGTTCCTGATTTGAACGTACGTGAGTCCAGTTGGTCGGAGGAGTCGTTCCTCTCTTATTAAAGCGTTTCCTGATTTGCTCTTTTTAGAGTTGCACTGTCCTGTGAGAGCAGATGTACGTCTGAGGCTTGCTGTAGAAACAGTTTGTCTGCATTAATGTGTTCAGGCTGCCGTCGCTGCAGGAGGAGACGCTCTGTTGTGGTCGTGCTGGAAGCGTCGGGAGCAGAGGAATCGTCCCAGCGTCCGGTTGAATGAGATAATCACAGCAGCCTCACGCACTGAACAAGGACGAGCGCCCGTGAAGAAGAGCCCACGTGAAAAACAGAATATCAATTCAAGCATTCTTTACTGTGTCTGCCCACTTCTCTCATTAGCATACTTGTGCGTTTTACCCATGATTCATAGCTTTCTCTCCTCCGCATTTTCCTTCTGTCGTCTCCCTGGAGGCAACACACTTCATGTTTTATGGACGAGTGTGTGTTGTGTAATCCATCAGCGTGTCCTTGGTCCGTCTCCCGTCTCGTCCTCACAGATCTCAGGTCGGAGATTTCACCGCCCGCAGAGGACACCGACAAACTGCAACACGTTTACAGCCGGTCGGCGTCGCGGCCCCCCCGAGGAACACAGACTCATACCAGTGGTCTATTGAGTCTATTGTTCATTTCATTTGTTGTTGCTGAGATTTTTTGTGATTTATTGTCATATTTACAGGACTCATCTTTCATAACAGCCTTAGAAGTCGGGAGAGTTTTTTTTATAAGAACTCCAACTTGTGGTCTTTTAAACCGTCCTTTAATTATTTTTAACATATTATTAAATGAGGACCGCACTTTGGTCCCCATGAGGTCTACTGGTCCTGTCAAGATCGCACACACACACACACACACACACCACACACACACACACCACACACACAACGCCACCTCACACAGCACACACACACACACACACACACACACACCGCACACAAACACACACCGCCACACAACACACACACTCACCACACACACCCGCGCTCCTCACACACACACACTCACACACACACTCACACACACACACACACACACACACTCACACACACACACACACACACACTCACACACACACACACACACACACACACACACACACACACACACACACACACACACAGACGTCTACCTTCCTCTTATTGCCACATTCGGCTGCCTGGCTAAATCTGGCACATCTTTAATGATAATAATAATTATAGTAAACTTTATTTGAATGGAGCTTTTTAATAACACAGTTATAAAGTTCTTCACAATAAATAAGACAACACGTCCATAAGGAGGAAAGATGATGAACAAACAGGAAAGTATGAATATTTCCATGTTCTTCTGTCACCGAATGATTTTAAATGTTAATTAAGGTGAATTTTAAATAATTACTGATAAAAGAAATGAAGAGTTATTCATCCCTGTGTAACATTCAGCAGTTTTAAAGTCCAGCTCAGCACTTTTCTCTTCCTCTGGTCTTAATGTCCAATGAGGCCAAACACTTAATTATTGACTGGACTTTGGATTCAGCCGCTGTGGAATGTTTTTCCTGTTTTAATCCAAGTGCTCGTCCGAGCTCGTCCTCTGAGACGAGACAAGAGAGCTTGGGCTGAATTCATCCTCGTCTTCTTCATTAATTAAAACCTGTATCTGTGATGAAGCTGCTTCTCGGTGAGTGTGTCGTGCTTCAGATGAAACAGAGAGTTCAACTCATGAAACCACGTTTAACTAGATCCAGATTTTTAATTTGCACCAAATTACACAAAATCTGATTTTTTAAATTAATAATAATAAACTGTTCTCTGAGAAATCAAGGAAATGATGAAAGCATCTACATGCTACAGGGAAAAAATCTTTAACGTCTACTTTGATTTTTTTGTTTGGTCCATGTCCCATCTGCTAACATGGAGGAGGAGGGTTAATGACCTATACTGCAGCCAGCCACCAGGGGGCGATCAACACGAAGAATCCTCCTTTTCAGAGGATCCAGTTGGATTTCACGTTTTCAAACCTTCATCTTTTAAAACGACTGCTGATCAACTTCGACTGCAGGAGATGAATGTTTTCATGATCCTGTTCAAATTGATCTGAAATAAAAACCATAACATTTAAAGCTCTCGTTCATCGTACACTCGTGATGACGTCATTACATTCTCGTTACGTGCGGTATAATAATATTTTAACCATCCGAGGTAGATTTACAAACGATGTTATACTCTCCTGTAGAAGCCACAAGTCGGTATCAAAGTGTTTGACCCACAATCCTCAGGTGTAGCAGCGATTGATGGAGCTCCCTGTTACCATGGAAATGTTTACCACAAAGCATTTTTTATTCTCTCATCTGATAAAATCATCACTCAGAGAAACTTGAAATTTGACTTTTATTATTTTGTCTTTAGCCTCTTTTTAAAGACACTGAACACTTCAATGTGTTGTGAGCTGTAATTTAAATGATCTGGCTGTATAAAACACATTTTAATATCACATTTATGATGCATCTATGTTTATGTGTGGATCATAACGCCGCCTCGTGTTTCAAGCTGTCTTGGACCTTGTAGGGTCGACAGCTTTAGACGTCATGAAATTGATAAATATAAACATCATCTAATTAAAGCTGGTCAGCGTGAATCTGGAAAGCTACACTCATTTTCAAATTTATGCTGAAACTAAACTTCTAAACCATCCAACCATCAACCGATCAGAGACGTCCTCCTGTCCCTCAGCCGTCCAACACACACACACACACACACACACACACACACACACACACACACACACACACACACACACACACACACAGTTTGAACGTCTCCTCAGACTCAGTTTATCCTCGACTGTCTCAACAGGTTGAAACCACTCGACCTTGGCCTTGGCTGTCAGGAGACAGACGTGTGTGACTGGAGTCACAGACAAGATAACGCTGGAGAATCTTCAGACCAAAGTTATCTGTGAAGTTATACTTTAAAAATGAACATGAAGTTTGAAACTGGAGTTGAATATTTGTCTGGTAAAAGACCAGCGAGTGGATGCTCACACTTTGATGTAACAGAAACAGGCAGATTATGAGGATTAGCCGTGTGGACATATTCTCATCACACAGTGTGTGTGATTCATCGTCTGGTTTAGAGTCAGATTCATGAGCGAATGGCACAAAACCTGTTTTATGTGAGTTACCGATGAGCCAGGGATCCTGGATTTATGGCAGCTGTGAACTGACAATGTGAACGATGACGCTTTAGATTCGGAGCATCTCACCTTGACTTGTTGTGATTTGATGAAATGCGAGAAACCCCGAGTGGGAGGATGAAACCCTCCACGGGCCTGGCAGGCTGGGCTCTGCTCCAACCTGGCATCCCGACAGTAGGCCCCGGCTATTCATCTGGTGCAGCAGCCCGGGATGCGGCTCCAACCTGGCAACCTGACAACAAGGAGACGGATAGTTGGAGTCAGGCCGTGGAGAAATGGCCTCAGAATCACACTCTCAACTCATCTGCATCCGTCACTTTGCATTTCACCAACTGGAAGCTGGGAATAAACCAGTGCATGATAATGTTGGCTGTGTTCCTGCGAAGGCTTCACCTTGAGAGACTGGCACAGCCTCTGGAACTCAACACTGCTCTGTGACATCCAAGCTAAATCAGCTTTGTGCAAAATGCACCGGAGCCAAATCTCACTTTTATGCTGAAGTAAAAAGCCAAAGCAGTAAAAGTGAAAGGTTTAGAAGGTGTGAAGCAGCTTCTCCTGCCCACAGGGGGCTGTAGGGGCTGAGAGAAGCTTCCACGAGGTTCAGAGCCAACACGCTCACATTGTTATTTAACGCCACAGAAACTGGCAGGTCGCCGCGTTCAAGGGCTGGTTCCAACCATCGCATAGAGACAGTCAATTCAAATTGACTCTGAGTGTGAACGTCTGATGTGAAATGACACACACACACACGTTTGATGTAGTGTATTTATGAGGACCCTCCCCCTTATCAAAGCTAAATGAGTCTGTCCTCACTGCACCTGGTCCTCAGAATTATGAAGTTATTCTTTAAAGAGATGATCAAATTATCTCAATGATCTGGCAGCGATGTTGACCTGTGGCCTGTCAGTTTAACTGAGGACCTAGAAGAAGACATGCCCCCCACTGACTTATACACGTGCTGGTTTACTCCAGTTTCATTCATATAGAACGTGTCACGTGTCCAAACCAGAGATATGAGTTCTACACACAGACAGACAGAGGTTTCTGAAACGAGTTAAATATTATATTTCATACAGATAAAACACAGCTCTGGTTGATTTTAGATTCAATAAAGTGAATCTACAGATTGAACCTTTAAATTGAATTGTCTCTGTGCTTTTGGTTCCTGCCTTTGCACTGAACTGATCCCAGGTTTAGATCTGAGATTCAGAACCTGCCTGTGTGTGAGAGCAGGCTGACGATTGGCTGCGGGGTCGATGTGGAATCCTCTGGTGTTAAAGTACAAAGTCACGGAGCCGCACTCTCCAATTATTTCTGATTGAGGGCTTGGCTTTGGGGGCAGCGGCCCAGAGGCGCCCACTAACACTGAAGAACTCCCAGTACATCAGGGAGGAGGAGGCGCCTGATTACACATCCGTGAAATCAAACTGTCAGTAAGTGAGTGTGGTTGTTTGTGCCTGAGTTGTAGAAGCTGATTAACTGAGTCTCTGCTGGAATCAGATTACGTTTCTCTGGGTTCAGGCCTGAGGAGCTTTTGATTTCCTCAGGTTTCACACACACAGAAAAACGGAGCCAGGGTCTATTTACAAACCCCCGACATCACTTCCTGTCACTTCACTTCCTGTCCTACACAAAGCTCTTTATATCTCACATAATAATTAAACACCTCAAGATGTTATTGCTTGTTCCCTCTGTTTTTAAAGTAAAGTAAAAAAAAATTCAATATAAATACAAATGTATTAAATATTTACACTACAATTTGATTCTCAGGCTGCTGGTAACACTGAGGATAGATGTTTAATATCATATTGTTTTTAAAGCAGAAAAGTTCCTGGAACCATCTCATCTTTACTTTGTTCCTCTTTGTTCCCTGAAGCTGTAACAGAGGATCAAAAACACTGAAACACAAAGAATCAGAACAAACATGGAAACATCCTCAGAGCTCCAGGTCAACTCCCTGGATTCCAGAGGCAGCAGCTGGACCTTTCTGATATGGAGACAGAGGAGGAGACAGAGGAGGAGACAGAGGAGGAGACAGAAGAGGAGACAGAGATGGAGACAGAGAAGGAGACAGAGGAGGAGACAGAGGAGGAGACAGAGATGGAGACAGAGATGGAGACAGAGGAGGAGACAGAGAAGGAGACAGAGATGGAGACAGAGATGGAGACAGAGGAGGAGACAGAGGAGGAGACAGAGGAGGAGACAGAGAAGGAGACAGAGATGGAGACAGAGGAGGAGACAGAGGAGGAGACAGAGAAGGAGACAGAAGAGGAGACAGAGATGGAGACAGAGATGGAGACAGAGGAGGAGACAGAGGAGGAGACAGAGTAGGAGACAGAGGAGGAGACAGAGATGGAGACAGAGAAGGAGACAGAGGAGGAGACAGAGGAGGAGACAGAGGAGGAGACAGAAGAGGAGACAGAGATGGAGACAGAGATGGAGACAGAGGAGGAGACAGAGGATGAGACAGAGGATGAGACAGAGGATGAGACAGAGGAGGAGACAGAGGAGGAGACAGAGGAGGAGACAGAGGAGGAGACAGAGGAGGTGACGAGGTGGTTTGACAAGTGAGCCAACGACCCGACGACCTGAGAAAGAGTTGAGTTGAGTTTCAGAAAGACGATTTGCTGCTGATTGATACATTTAAAGGATTTTTGAGGTATGGTCTCATCAGAGAGACATTCAAGTTTTACTGGCTTCACATTACAGGAATATGTAAAGGAGCACATTTGAAATAACGTCTGGACATTATTAATTTTAAACTCAGTCCTAACTGGAGGGTTATAATGTATTTACATTATAAATCAATATACTTTACACATAACAATCGGTAATATGGTTCCAGATTCTGAGACAGTGAAGTGAAGCAGTTCAATTTCACAGGTCATGATAACTTGATTGTAAATATTGAGCTCGGTCTAGTTGCAGCAGCAGAAGAGCAGCACAGAGCCGGAGGATCAGACAGTGACTCTTCCACAGGGAGACGAAGCCGGAGACACAAGAAGAAACGTAACGACGTGACAACGCTGCTCTGAGCTACACAGAGTGTTTCAGCAGCTGCAGGAGGAAACTAGTGGACAGAGAGCGGAGCTTCGATGTGAGGTTCACCTTTCAGCCAACGGGCTCCTTCCTCTACAGGTCTGCTGCACACGGAGGGAAGCGGCCCCCCTCCTGGAAAGGGCTGCACGGTAAAGGCTCTGTGATCTCATGTGTTTGTGGAGGAGTCCGAGCAGCTCAGCAGCACCAGGGAGGGTCACTGGCACAGAGGAGTTGACTAGTTACTCTCCCTGGTCATCACGGTACAGATCCACTCGAGCACTGAGCCACAACAAGAAGCAGGATCGAGGACGAGGCCTGTGTGCAGCGGGTGGATAATGAATTAGGAGGAAGTGGGTGATTGATTAGTAATTAAGATTCACTGAGACTCGTGATGAGATTAATGAGATCGAAGCCGAACGGAGACGTGATGAAAATCTTCAGTGATTCACGTGCTGCAGTCCGAGCTGCAGACGAGAGGTCGAGCTGCGTTTGATCCGGTTTCCGTTCTCAGACACAAAGTTGCTGCTTCTGTTAAAACCACTCAGAGAATCTTCCACCTAAATCTGCAGTGTCTGATTCTTGGGCTACATCCAAACGACTGCACACTAGTTCACACATGAACGTCCTCCTCAAGCATTCTGTCGGAGGTGAAGACTGCAGCTACTTCCTCTTCTTTTCAAGCTCAAAGCGTCTGCGTGAGGATGAACCTCAGTCTGTGGGTTTTCAGTGGAATCGTCCTTTACTGTCGTGGAGCTTCTCAACGGATCTTTTCTTAGTTTAACGGAGGAGACGTGACGTTAGACACATTTCAGTCGTGCAGCAGGAGCTGAGGGAGAAGAGGTTCCATCAACTGCTCTAACAGATTGTGATTGGACGTCACTCGTGACCAGTCGTGATGTTACAGGATCATCGAGAATGAAATAGAAATGAATCGATTCTTTGTGAATTAAAAAACACCTAATTCCATCAGATGTATTTATCTAAGCACTGATCCATCTATGAACAGAACCCACGGCAGGTTGGAGAACAGGTCACATTCCGTGTGCTCAGTATAAATAGTTTGAGGTCAGACTTGAGGGTCGAACAGGAGCAGCTCGTCCTGTTCGTCGCTGAGTGTTCTCTGAGCCTCAGTCGCTCTGTCAACATCTGCTGGTCTGTGTTTCTACAGGAGGACGTAAGATTGCTTCACCTCCGCTGTGACGCGACCGTTAAACCTCAGAAATAAAACTCTGTTTCACGTCCTGGGGGGGGTTATTTCCTAAGTATCAGATGAGTGACAGGAGGCAAAACGTTCTTTGAGCAAGCAGCTGAAGGAAACCACCTCTCAAAGTGGAGGATGATTTCTCTCTGAATGAAGAATCAAAAGAATCTTCAAGCTGCTTCTGACAGAAGGAAAAGTCACACCTGCAGATACGAAGAGTGGGAACCTGCAAAGCTGAACAAACACTGAACTGAGCTCACTTCATGTTCAGGCTTTTTAAATAACTCTTCAGGGGTTTGTCAGCAAAACACGGACCTTTCGTTCTGAGGAACCTTTCACACCTTGTGGGTTTCAGACTCTTCAGTTCCGTGTGAACCTGAACATCAGGCGTGAAAGGTTCGTGTTCACACATCTCAAGTCTTAAGGACTAAGAACGTCGGAGAAAATCATTTCTCCTTAATCGTCATTATTATGTTAATATTGTAAAGAGGAGTCAAAGTTGTCATTTAAACACATAAATGTAATTTACAACCTCTGTGTTTTAAGACGTGAGAGCAGCTGCAGCTGTCAATCAAACACAGACACGCCCCCTCCAGTCAGCTGACGTGGTGGTGAAAAGCAGAAGTTTGGTCTGAACCTCACGACCTCAGGAAGATGACTTCATTTGTAAATGTGCCCTCGTCCCCTGGAGCAGATCCAGCTCCCGGCACCGAGGGAATAGTTCGAAATAAACTGGCTTTGATACATGTGGGTTACTACATTCAGAAACACACCAATCAGCAGAAACACCTCCTTCCTCCAATAAATCAACGGGCAGCCGACGCGTGACGGGTCTGAAATCCCTGGATTTACTTTAAAACAAATGAGCACAGCTCTGTGAAAAGCTTTCAGCGCTGCTCCTGCTTCAAACTGCGTTTGAATACATTACACCTGACGAGCGACGAGCTGTTTATTCAGCACAGAAGCTCCATTAGGCTGAATTCACCTTCGCTGTCAGGAGACTGTCCCTGAAGCAAAGTGAAAGGAAACAAGTTCACGTGAACACGAGGACTCTCTCATGTGGAAGTTCATTCAAAATGAAATGAATTGCTCTCCGTCTGTAACGATTCATTCATTTCATTAATGTTCCACTGAGAGATAAAGCTGCCTGTGAACCGAGAGGCTGAATATCACTGTTCACATGTTTAAACTATAGAATAATATATAACTTCTTTTTACCAGAATGTAAACTGTATTAGTGTATGAGGATGTTTAACTCTGATGTAAACACTGATGATCGATTGATTGTCAGACCAATAAAAATAAAGCACACAGACATTTAACATCATATTTGTTCACAAAAGACGCCGTCAGACGCCGTCTACGAACCAATCAGAGTGAAGTAAAGGCAGACGCAGCCCATCTAGGTGGTGACGACAGGACTAAATAGACATGACGTATAAACTCTGCTGTGGAAAGATCAGTGTTGTTGTTTACAGCTCATCCACACCGGCGTCGGCCCTCATCACCAAAAGATCTGGAACCTCCTCGTGTTTCCAAGTGGACGTCTTCGTCTTCTACGTGTACGGCTCCTCTTCTTCATCCTGAGATCTTTGTGTTCTTCCAGTTTCACGTCCGTCACGTGTTAGAAACCTCATCAACACGTCCACTCGCTCACTGGGAAGCTTCAGGACATTGTCCTGCTGTTTCCTCACATGGACTCACTCTGACATGTTACACACATGTTACCAGGAGGCTGCAGGAGAAGATCCAGCACGTTGTTTTAGCAGCAGTTCACTTCTGCTCCTCAGATTTCATCTCCAGAATGATTTCACACACACTGACTGTAGATGAAGATGTCGTCCTCTTTGTGCAATAACAACTATTTGAATTCATTCAATTTGTCGCCTCTTCACCTCATTTAGTCAAAGTTTTATTCTTTTCTTCAGTGAATTACACTTTTATGTTGTTACATGATGCAGAATGAAGCTATTGTGAACTTACTGTTTCTTCTTGCTCTTGTGTCTCTGCAGCTTCTCACTGGTTTGTGCTCAGAACTGAAGCTGCAGCTCGACCACTTCACTGAAGAATGACGTCTCCTCACAGAGAACATCTCCTCACAGAGAACATCTCCTCACAGAGAACGTCTCCTCACAGAGAACGTCTCCTCACAGAGAACATCTCCTCACAGAGAACGTCTCCTCACAGAGAACGTCTCCTCACAGAGAACATCTCCTCACAGAGAACGTCTCCTCACAGAGAACCATTGAGAACCTCTGATGACCCTGTTCTCCGTGTCGCTCCGTCTCGTACAGAAGGTTCTGTCAGATAAGTAGATTGTCTTGTGATAACGAGTCCAGCTGATCAGTCACATGACGTAAATCCATCACACGTCACCAGGTGTAACGGAGAACATGGATTTAATTCAGACTTTTGGTTCCCTTCTGATAATTTCCTGAGATGATCCAGAGCTCAGTGTTGCTCTGAAAGCATGTGAAACCAACACGAGCTGAGCTTTTATGAAGCAGGAAATAAAGAGTCAGCCGGAGGTGAATCCACAGATCTTACCTGCTGCAGACGGATGAGTGAATCCTCCTGGAGGTGGAAAAGGTCATCGACGTGACCTTTGTGCTGGAGGGTTCAGACTGACAGGTTTCTGATCAGCTGATAAAGGCGAGATCCTGATCACGTCCATCCTCCAGTTGAAATGTCTTCACTGCAGCCTCCACACACTCCAGGGACGGTGCCTTCACACAGGCCAACTGGCCGATTGCTGAGGGCGGAGAAATGTGAACGGCTGAGGAACGTGTCAATCACGCTGCAGCCTTCTCTTCTCCACCTCCCACGCCAGTCGTCCGAAATGCGACAGAAATGATCTGTCTGCAAATATAAAAAGAGGCGATGTTATTACATTGTTTACATTATTACAGGTTGATTATTTCCCAATAAGTTATCAAATGAATCCTATAAGAACCAGTTTGGTAGAAATTGATTGCAATAGTTTGAATTGTTCCTTCTTGACTTGCTTGATTTCAACTCAAGTTATTATATATATATCTCAATCTGGGATTTGCAGACATGTAAAACTGTTATTTGTTCGTACTTTTATTCTTCGATCTCTGAAATGAGAAAATCCCTGTTGTGCTTCACTTTACCTGCCGTCACACAAGTTTAAGGATCATTCCACAAAATCCAAACACAGAAAACCTTATTCATAGTTCTATGGATAAATGTAGGGAGACCTTCTTTGAAAGGAAATGAGTTTATTGAGCATTGTTATCATAGAAATTCAGTTTCCTAATGTTACCTAATATATATCTACTTTTTCTTATTTTAGAGGGAAAGAGGGTTATGAGGGGTATGAGGGGTACGGGGGGTATAGGTAAAGGGTTGGGGGGTAAGGGAAAGTGAGAGGGTGAGAGACAGGAGGGAGGAGTTAAGGTGGAGAGGTGTAGGGAGCTACTGATGCTCGGCCTGAGCTGAAGAACCAGCAGGCGTCAAAGTGATGGAACGAGGACTGAGTCTCTTTCTAATCCAACTCAGAAGACTTTACTTCCTCTTCTCCTCCTCCTCCTCCTCCTCCTCCTCCTCCTCCTCCTCCTCCTCCTCCTCTTCCAGCTCTTTGGATCTGCACTAAAATGTAATGAGATCTTCTTCACCCACACTAGAGTCGAGCAGACTCACCTTCCACTCGTCTTTCTTTCCTGTGTCTCCTCAGTCACTTCCTCCTCCACCCTCGTCCTCCACATGCAGGAACTGGGTCACAGTGTTGAGTCTGTGTTCTGTGCACGTTGAGCAGAATTCCCTGTGGACTCAGTGTCGCTGGGATTTATATTTTGCTGACGGCTCAGATTCTCAGTCCACACCAGAGCTCAATGCAAAGGGTCACATTTAATGAAGTGTTTTCTATCATGTTGAGTTAATAACAATACGTTTAATTACTCGAGAGTAATTTAATTACATGAAGTTAAACTTATATTGAAAAATAAACATTAAACACACAATTTAATCATTTAATTGATCAAATAAATATTTAATCACTCAAGTTAATTTGATTTATTCAAGTCAACATGACAGAAAACACTTTAAACGTGACTCTTAACATTGAGCTTATGTTACAGAGTTACATGGAAATTAATTTGTGATGGAAATACATGAAGTTAATTATATTTTAATGCATGAAAATAATGTGACAAAGACGTGAAGCTGATAAATTAGAACTGAGTGTGTGTGTGTGTGTGTGTGTGTGTGTGTGTGTGTGTGTGTGTGTGTGTGTGTGTGTGTGTGTGTGTGTGTGTGTGTGTGTGTGTGTGTGTGTGTGTGCTTTTCACTGATACTATAACAGAGTCGAAGTCGATGTATCTCTATGTCTCGTAATCTTCAGCTGCTTCTCCTGTTGAATTATGGGATGTATTGGACACGACGGCTGTCGGACATGTAATGATGATGAGATTCAATTTGACAACATGATGAGGAAATGTTCATTAAAGAATCTGTGGCAAAATGTTGATACTAAAATAATTTACTGACAAAACATTTTATTTCTTTTCCATTAAAATGTGTTACAGAACAGCTGCCTCCATGAGTGACTGGAGCCCTGGTGTCCTCCTGCTGCTGCCTCACATTCAGCAGACGTTCCTCACAGGGAACATGAACATGCTCAGGAAAGTGTGCTCTTCTTCTTTAATGATGAAATATCTTTGACGTTTGTGCCTCTTTAGACTTGATTTGATTTCTTTGTTTCACTGGTGCAGAAGTAGATGTTTTGACTTGACCTCAGGAAAGACACTGATTGTCCAGAGAAGTTTCTGAATGAAAGAGTTTTGGAGTCAGACGAAGGCACCGGGGCTCCACCGGGACGTTTAGCCCGTTATCTCCTCCGTTCTCCTGAGCCTCACAATGGCAGGAGAACCACCCTCGTTGCTGAGGGCCATCAAGTGGGCGAGCCGAGCGCTTCGCCTCCATCAGGCCGACAAAGTGGAAAAAACAGGCTGTTAATGTCTCCACTGCTTCACACTGACGGACCCAAAGAACCCATATCAACTGTGATTCATTTCAATAACTCACTGAACTTGTTTTTCTTTGTATCTGCTGGTTCGGCTCAGCGGAGGCAGGTTGACGCTCTGGGTCGACTTAGGACAATAAACCAAATAGATCCAGCTGAGACACTTTATTTATTGATCTGCGGCTGCGTGAGGAGCGGCCCGCACGATGAAGAGGCTCAACAGAACCGATTCAAGAAGAGGATGAGGAAGAATAATCGACAGCTCGCCTCCTCTCGAGATGTCGGGGGACCCATCAGCCAATCAAAGATTTGACTCTTATGTTCCCAGTGTCCTAATGGATACAGATTTCCCACTCTCTCTAAGGAACCATTTCTCCAGGAGTTTTTCCTGACAGTTTACAGCAGTTTGTAAAAACTGATCAAATAATTGAACTAAAGGTGAAGAATTGACACATTTAACCTGGTTTTATTCCTTTGTTAATGATGCAGGGCTCGTCATGAAGTCCCTCAGTTCCAGGTGATAGACCCGTCCATCTCAGACTGTGAAATAACACATAGACCATTCACTCTTTTCGTCCGTGTTTCTGAATCTCTAGTTTGACTGTGAGTTATTGTCTTCGTGTGACAGGTGATATTTGAATGTGTTATTACATCACGTCACAGTGAAGAGTCCACCTGTCATCAGTTTCATTTCAAGATGAAGTTCATGAAGGTGATTCTGTGTGAAACCGTCACATCTCACATTATGGACCGAGCTTCATTTCCTGTTTAGTGTGAAGTCTTCGTTCTACTTCCTGTTACTGTTCAGTTTTTTCTGTCACTGGCTGTAAACCAGCTTCCCGCACATTTTACTATCTTCCTGTTTGACCTCTTCCTGTTTTTGACTTTAGAGCCTGGAACTTTGAAATCTCCTTCATTGTTTTGTGTGATCCTTTCATCTGCATCTGATGAAAGTTACAGTAAATCATTCAAACTTATATATTAACCACACATGTGAACAGTAATGAAGAAAATTCAGTTTAATTTGACAGGTAGGATGAACACAAAGTTTTCTAACTTCACTCTGCACACAAACTATAAGAAGTGACAGAATATTGTAGAAGAGGAATCATTCTGAAGGATATGAAAGAAATATCATTCTGTATTATTCTCATTGTGAATAATGAAGCGCTGAAAGAGTTTCATCCGTCTAATAATTCCAGAAATCTTCACACACATCAAACACAGTCTCCATGAAATATGTATTCAGAGGGAAGAGCGACTCAGTAACAACACATCTGTGCCTAGTTTCATTATCGTTAACAAGCTATTACAGTAACAGCAGTAATTCTAATCCATGTCAGAGGATCCAGGTGGAGCAGATCAGCTGTTTAACCTGCACAACGTCTCATTCCAGCACATTTCAGCTGTTTTGATCCAATGAGGCAGACGTGACTCCAGATGTTGACTGTTATCAGAAGAGGTTTTACAGCTTAATCTCTTTCCATTAAATGGTTCGTTTGAATTCATTGAGCAGGTTCCCTCAGGCTCGTGCAGCTCGTCCTGACGTATGTTGTTGTTAAACTAAATCTCTACAGGTGTCGAGTTGACGTGACCCACAGAGCCACACAGAGAAACACCAGAAATCACCTTGAAGACGACCTCAGTGATGTGATGAGTCCAATGATCCACTCTGCAGCAAAGAAGAAGAACAGCCATTTACTTTTCTATTTGTTCTGAAACTTGGGCTCTGAAAAAACAACAAAAACAACAAAAACAACAAAAACAACAAAAAACGCAGCAAATCAAAACTTTTCTGAAACATTATTTACAGATAATTGAGAAGATAAACAGATAAATGTGATTGACACTGACGTGAGGTCATATTTTTTTCTAAATGCTTGAACATTTCAGATGAAAATAAAAACTTGCTGTGAAAAGACCGTAACACTTACGTCCTGCTGTTTTTACTGTCACCATGGAAATGACCTTTTGACCTGAAAGTTAACCCTGAACCTCAGGAGGAGAAAGACATGAAAAGAGCACGTTATCTTTTTTTTATTGTCTTTGTAAAGTGTGGATGAATTAGGCAGAGCCTCCTCTTCCTCCTCCTCCTCCTCCTCCTCCTCTTCCTCCTCCGAGAGTTGAAACACTTCTCTTCCATCCCCGTGGCTCAGCTCCTGTGGCAGCTCAGCCTCGCAGCACCAATCACAAACCACTGGTGTTCTTCTAATTAGGCTCTGCCAGCGAGAGCGCTGCTGGGAAAGGAAACTGCTGCTTTGTTTTCCCTCTGCGCCGTTCTGATAACACAGAGGAGAGAATAAAAACAGACGTTGGTGCAATCCAACTGCCCAGATGTGGTTTTTCCTCCCAGAATAATTCAGCTCAGGAAACAGAAGTTGCTGGACCGACCTGGAACAACACAAACCCACTGACGTCGGTTTCATCCAACCAGTGGAACTGTAGGAAAAGCATCAGACTTATTGATTAGTTTCACCGTGCAGAGAGAGAAAAGAGACAAAAGACTTTAAAACAGACTTTGGGTTTTGAACAGGGGCCAATTAGTCCTCGACTGATCCGGCCCAGATCCGGGCCGGATCAGTCGAGGACTAATTGCACCTGACGTCTCCGTCCTTTGGATCCGCTGAGCTGCCGACTTTTCATGGACTTGTCTGAT
>NC_061487.1:28299289-28309289 GCF_022539355.2 Hippoglossus stenolepis
ACGTTCCTCCATGTAGTTTCTCCTCGTCCCAGACAGATGCTCCTCGTCTCTTCTCCACGGTTGAGCCTCCCTCTCTCTGTTGTGTGAGATCTGCACTGACACACAACAAGGAATTGTCTTTTCTATGTTATCGTCCATTTAGGTTGAAACCTGTCTGGATGTTGGGAAGTTGGAGTTTGTTTTGAAAATGTGACGAGGAGAAAGTTCAGATATTTGTAAATGAATACCCAAGTAGAGTACAGATACTTAAGTACACTACAAAAGTATTTGTACTTTGTTACTTCCACCTCAGGTGATTTGTTTTCGTCATGCTTCGTCTCAGTCGTCAGACTGAACTGATCTCTTCAGCACAACGTCAGAATGAAATGAATCTGTTCAGAGCAGGTTTACAGATTGAAGTTCAGAGGCCGTCACAGCTGAACCACATGAAGCCTGAGAAAAGGATAGAACCTGGAATCTGTGATGAGTGACGGCGACAGAGAAGTGTCCCTTCACTCAGCTTCCATGTCCAGTAAGAGCGCGGAACGAGCCCTGCATCCATGAAAAGTCAAACCTGCAGAGAGGAAGAGAATCTGAAGTTTGAATTATAGACTTGAAGACTTTCTGAACTTCCTCATTTCTGGAGGAAAAGGGGAAAACTACCTTTTGTTGTTTTTTTATATTGATAGTTTTGCCCGACAAAAACGCCAACCACCTGCAATGGGTGCAGGTGGTAGCTGTAGGTGGGCGTGTCCTCAAGGCTCCACCCCCCCACTGGACAAGACATCAAGCTGAGGCTTCAAACGTCCCGATGACATGAGAAGTAAAAACAAAAGGAGTTTTCATGAATGTTACCATGAAAAGCCACAAACTGCACAGAGACCCGATTCTACGAGAGCGTAGAAAGAGAAGTGAAGCCGCCGTCTTTAATCTGCCTTCACACAGGAGGAGAAGAGACTGAGTCAGAATGTTAAAACGACCCTTTGACGGTGGATCGGTGGAGGCTGTGAACATTGGTTTTAAATGAGGCTCAGACTGAAGCAGCGTGATGTGAGATAAGATAAAGAACCACTTTAATGGTCCCTTCAGGGAGAAGCAGGTCAGTAAAGCAACAAAAGATCTGGACGTTAGACATTGAACATATTAAATCCTCAGTATAAAGCTTTAAATGAGGAAATCTGAACTGAACCACGGTGAATGTTAGAAAAGACGACTTCAGTGTGAACAACCTGTGAGATAATAAAAAACAGGATCATTATAATAAACAGTGAGTAGCTCTTACATTATATATTCAAACCTGCAGGAATCTGTAACAACGCGTTTCATTAGGTGGCCTGTTGGTGGCGTCACACGTGTTTGTCTGAAGAGTCAAAAGGGACTTTTTAGATGTTGGTGGTTTTTAACTGTATGAAGGATTCTAGTTTTCTGGATCTGAAGTTTTCAGAGAAACAAACGTTAGCATCAGCTCGACTCACTTCTCCCAAAGTGCTGCTCACTGTGGGAACGGTTGGTTCCTTGAGATAATGTATCATATCATTTGGCACGATACAAATCAAATTGGATTGAATCATCACATCATGATCGAGACTTTTCTTCAAAGAGTCAAATCTTTATTCAGAGCTGAGCATTCATTGTTTTATTCAAACCCACGACTCTCTTCCTCTGTGTCTGCACTGAAAAGCACACACACACACACACACACACACACACACACACACACACACACACACACACACACACACACACACACACACACACACACACACACACACACACACACACACACACACACACACACAAACAAACACAAACACACACACACACACACACACACACAAACAAACACACACACACACACACACACACACACACACACACACACACACACACACACACACACACACACACACACACACACAAACAAACACAAACACACACACACACACACACACACAAACAAACACAAACACACACACACACACACACACACACACACACACAAACACACACACACACACACACACACACACACCCACACACACACACACACAACACACACACCCCCACACACACACACACACACACACACACACACACACTATTTACACACTCAAGTCACAGCTCATCGTCGAGATAAAGTCACTGAATAAAAACATGATTGTCAAAGATGCAACGAGCGAAAGACGAATTAAAAACAAAACATTTTGATCATTTCTGTTAAAAGTCATATATTTTTCAGAAGTCACAATGTTTCTGAAGAACACGTTTGTGAAAACAGGACAAAAATTGAAGCCAGATGAGTCTTATCAAAAGAAAATATGAAACTATAATAGAATTATGATTCTGTCTCTGAGCAGTTCAATCTGTGTGTGTGGAGGGGCTGGGGGGGCTGAACTTTCAGGGGCCCTTGAATCTCTATGTGTGGCCCTGCTGCTTCCTCTGGAAACAACACGCCAGGCCTCCGTCGGGCACGCGCCTCCTCGAGCACCAGCAGAGTATAAAGTGAGCCATGCGCGCGCAGGGCTCAGCAGTGACCCGCGCGCCGAGCAGAGAGAAAGAGCCAGTGGGGGGGGCATGAACCCGCGCTGGAAGCCTCTTCTCTCCGGGAGCGCAGCAGGTGATGCGCCCTGCGGGACTCGGGTCGTTCAGCGGAGACGATGGCGGAGCTGCTGAACCACAACTCCACGTCCTCTTGGAACCGCTCCGCCGCGGGACAGAACCGCTTCAGCAGCCTGGATGACATCGACCTGCCGGCGGACGGATCCCCGACCCTGCGCATCCTCATCTCCATCGTGTACTCGGTGGTGTGCGCCGCCGGGCTGGTCGGGAACCTGCTGGTGCTCTTCCTGATGAAGGTGCGCCGGGGCAGGAAGAAACGCTCCAGCATCAACCTGTTCATCCTCAACCTGGCGGTGACGGACTTCCAGTTCGTGCTCACTCTGCCCTTCTGGGCTGTGGACACGGCCCTGGACTTCAGCTGGCCCTTCGGAAACGCCATGTGCAAGATCATCCTGTCCGTGACCGTGATGAACATGTACGCCAGCGTGTTCTTCCTCACCGCCATGAGCGTCACCCGCTACTGGTCGGTGGCCTCGGCGCTGAAGGACCGGACCCGTCGGCGGGTGTGCCCTGTGCGCTGGGTGATCGCCGGGCTCTGGGTCTCCGCCAGCGTGGCCTCTTTGCCCACAGCGATCTTCTCCACGGTGAAGAGCGTGGCCGGAGAGCGGCTGTGCCTCCTGGGCTTCCCGGACGGCCAGTCGTGGCTGGCGCTGTACCACCTGCAGAAGATCCTGGTGGCCTTCGTGTTCCCCATGCTCATCGTCACCGTGTGCTACCTGCTGCTGCTGCGCTTCGTCCGCCTGCGCAGCATGAACAACAACCAGGTGAAGCGCAGGTCCCGGGTCACCCGCTCCGTCACCATCGTCGTCCTCTCCTTCTTCATCTGCTGGATGCCCAACCACGCCATCACCCTGTGGGGCGTGCTGGTCAAGTTCAACCTGGTCAACTGGGACAGGACGTACTACATGGTGCACACGTACGTGCACCCGGTGACCGTGTGCCTGGCGCACACGAACAGCTGCCTGAACCCGGTGCTGTACTGCCTGATGCGCCGGGAGTTCAGGAAGAAGATGAAGGATCTGTTCTGGAGGATTTCGTCGCCCACCGGGACCAACACGTGTCACATGCGACCGTTCTCCGGGACCGTGAGAGCGGAGCCGGACGACACGCAGATCGTGATCCCGCTGAACAACGTGGAGACGGAGAACTGCCGGCTGTCGGTTCTAACGGACCAGTGCGACACGGACGCGCTGCAGCGGTGAGCAGACCTTCAGAGGGAAGTGGTTTCACTTTCTGAGCCACTAACGAGGAGCAGGGACTCAAAGTTTTCACTCTGCGACTGTTCTGGAATTTAACATGTTTTTATCACAATTTAAAGGTGTGAAACAATAACGGGGATAATTAACGACTGTGCGTAAATTGCGCGTAAAGGCGCGTTGCGTAAAATCATCCAGCAGCTGCGTTTGCGCTTCACCTGCGTCTGACTGCGCTCTGATGTGACACCGATGCTGGAGCCGATTTTGGGGTTTTGGGGAAAATGAAGTATGTCTGGCTGCTGCTGTATTTTCTTATTTAAGAGCAGAGGAGCCCCAGTCCGCTCCTGCAGGAGGATCCGGCTGCTGCTTCAAACATCTTTCTGTGGAGTTTATTGACGTTCGTTGTGGCTGATGTGTAAAACTGTACAAGCTTGAGTAACTGAATGTAGAAAAAAACCTGCCGATGCGACCTTTAAGTCAATGTTTGTAGAATAAAATGTTTAATTTGTGTCGACGTGGATTCCAGTGTGCGTGCTGTGGAGTGACAGTCAGTCTCCTGAGGGTTCATCTCTCACTGATGAAGAGATGGAGGAGAATGTTTCTGTTGGCAGCGGAGATGGAAACGTCTCCAAGTCGGTTTAGACTCTTTAAAGGTTCCATTTGGTTTGAGAAGTTTAGTTTAAAATGAAAAGTTTTTCCTAAACACCTCCTCTCTGCCTGCACATTGAAGCTGCAGCTGCACCTTCTGCTACTTTGTTCAAATCCTTCCAGCAGCATCTGAAGAGAAAACTCATCCAATCGTTTCGAATCAGAGGCCGCTGTCAACCAATCAGCAACACCAGTGTGTTGACGTCTTCATCTGCGTCTTCTGCGTGTGTGGCTCCACTTTTTAATCCTGAGATATTTGTCTTTGTTTCTTGTTTCGTGGCTGCCATGTGATGGACACATCCACAGGCTGTGGAACCTGAGGAGGATCTGTGTTCACAACTTGTCACGGTAATTAGTGTTAAAGAGAATGTTACAAAAACACTTCACTGAAATAAAACATCAAGAACACGAGTCCTCCTTGAAGAACATGCTCTCATTCTCAACATGAAGCAGGAACCTGAGTTTCTGTCCTGAGGTTGTACGTCCTCCGCTCATCAGTTAGAAGAACTTCCCTCAAGGAGTTCCAGGTGTTGTGTGAGGTCACCGTGAACTTGGCCTTTGACCTTTAACCTTTGACTATTAAATCTATCAGTTCATCTTTGAGTCCAAATTAACATTTATACCAGATTAGAAGAAATTCCCTGGAGGCGTTCTTCATATATCGCGTTCACAAGAATGAATGAATGAACATAATGCCTCTGGCCACTGGGTGTCGCTGGTGCAGAGACATAACAACAACATTTGTGTCGTGATGATGATTTTTATTTATTTCCAAATTTCATCCAGTTACAAAAAATCTCATCCAGGGAATTAAAATTGATATAAAACGAACGTGATTATAAATGTGTTTATTTCAGTGGGGAAAGCTCCATTTAAAGTAAGAGACCAGATTCATGGTGGAAATCTCTGCAGTAACATCGGGGGGGATGAGGGAGATGTGAGCGTCGGAGGAGGTTCTTCTACGTCTCTGTAACTCTAATGAGCTCAAAGGTCAAAGGGTCAAAGGATCCGGATCAGAACATGAACATGAACCATAATCCAGAGAAGCTTCTTCACAGCAGAACGTCTGGAGACTCACACGAGGACTTTGACCTGGAGACGCAGCTCCGTCACATTAAAGTGCAAACGGCCCAGAAACAGGAAACTGCTGGTGTGTGAAGATCCAGCTGTCCATTAACACACACTCACACAGACACACACACTCACACAGATACACACACTCACACAGATACACACACACACAGACACACACACTCACACAGACACACACACTCACACAGACACACACACTCACACAGACACACACACTCACACAGATACACACACACACACAGATACACACACTCACACAGATACACACACTCACACAGATACACACACTCACACAGATACACACACACACACAGATACACACACTCACACAGATACACACACTCACACAGACACACACACTCACACAGATACACACACTCACACAGATACACACACTCACACAGACACACACACTCACACAGATACACACACACACACAGATACACACACTCACACAGATACACACACTCACACAGACACACACACTCATACAGATACACACACTCACACAGATACACACACTCACACAGATACACACACACTCACACAGACACACACACTCACACAGATACACACACTCACACAGATACACACACTCACACAGACACACACACTCATACAGATACACACACTCACACAGATACACACACTCACACAGATACACACACACACACACAGATACACACACTCACACAGACACACACACTCACACAGACACACACACTCACACAGACACACACACTCACACAGATACACACACTCACACAGACACACACACTCACACAGATACACACACTCACACAGATACACACACTCATCCGATACACACACACACACACACACACACTGGGTTAAACGCTCTCATCACCCCCCTCACTTCTCTCTTTTACCTCTTTTATTCTGCTCATTTTAATAACTCTTATTAAGCCTGAAGGTTTCAAACTGTGCTTTCTGATTTTAAATAGGTGTCTTTTGTCTCTGTGTTGTTCTGAATGTTCCTGAACAGCATCTTCAATCTACTGTGTGAAATGTGTTTTATATATAAAACAGCAGCAGTGTTTCTCTTCTGTGAGAGCGCCCCCTGCTGTTTGTTACCTCAGGTCATGAACTCAGGACAGAGCTCCGGGGCCTTGTCTCATCACTTCAGCCTCTTACAGGCTGTGGAGTGATGACAGGCTGAGCTGCAGCAGAGCATGCTGGGTAAAAACCTCCTGATCTTAACGTTCACAGCTCGTGTCTCTGGTGGTTGATCCACAAACAGCACCTGACACACGAGGCTCGTTCATTCATCAGTGAAACTCATCATCTCTCCCTTTGTCTGCAGCAGATGACGTCTGGGTTCAGAGTACCATGGAAACAGACTCCGACCTCAGTGGAGATTTCCAGTAGTTGTTGATGTGACAGATGTAAAGAATCGGCTGTGGCTCATTGTTTAACCTCAGAATCTGTATTTTCTACTAAAGGGATTTCAGTGTTTAAGCCTGAGACTGATCATCACTGAGGCTCGAGAACCTTAGAGCAGCAGATTCCACATGAAGAAGAGATCAGCATCCTCTTCTGAACGTCCTTCAGAAACAGGTTCAAACAGAAAAACGAGACGTGAATCCACTTTCTGTCTGAGCGATGACATGAGAGCAGAGAGATGTCCCGGTGTTTTCACCACGGCCCAGTCCAACCGCCTGCCGGCTCGATGCATGACGCTGTGCTAACAGGAAGTGACAGGTGGGTTTAAATCCTCCTTCATGTTCCAAACTGTGTTTGCAGAGTTAAATAGAAGAAATGTTTCACCTCATGAGAAGGACGACGACTCATCATTTCATTACAAACATTATATTTGGGGATCTCCCTTTTATTAATTGATTAAATTGACAGATTTTAGTTCAAATAGAAAATATTCGTCTACAAGTGTATACTTTGCCTTGTGATCCAGGAGGGGGCGCTCACTCTCAGCTTACATTGAGCACGATCAAACAAATTGAAGAAACTAAAACCGTTAAATTGAATCGATGGAGCCTCGGGTACCAGATTAACGTCCAATGACAGATGACCTCTAAAAGGAGAAGGTCGTCACAGCGGTGATGATGTGGGCAGTGACGTCAGCGTTTTGCAGACGAGCGCGTCACCGCTTTAGCAAACTGTTCACAATGGACCCGCCCATCTGCCCCAACACCCGCCTCCTTCAGCAGCTCGTCCACTGAAAACACAGACACAGCTGTCAATCAACATCTGCTTTAATGAAGCCGTGAACATTTTTCTACACAAACGACAGAGTGCAGCATTTCTGTTTCTACAACTGTGACACGTTCAAGTCGTAGTTTTGACCTGAAAACAAACGTTCAAACCACAACTTTATACAACAGGCTCGGTGTTTGATTCCTCTTTATTCCAAAGTGAGTTTGAGAACTGATTGATTTCATGTTCAGATTTTGTTGAGCTCTCACTCGGAACTCGAGAAGAGCTACAGACTCAAATCAAACAATTTGACATTATCATTTTCACACATAATGATGTTATGTTGAGGACACAGGATGAAATACTGCATTGTATTCATTGTATTTTTATAACTTGTCAGTAGTTTTTAAATCTCATTAAATGTTCTGTTATTGAAAGATTCTGTGGACGTTGGAGAGGAAACGATGAACAGAACAGAATAATGGAAGAAAGATAATATTGTGGCTTCAGTACAAAGTAGAACAATGAAACTCTGAGGTCCATGAAACCAGAGGATTAAAGACGACATGATGGAATGATGATCTTTTGAGTGACGTGGCAGATTAATCTTTCACCTTCTGTGTTGGTCAGTTTCTCTCCGAGCCCGGTGAGTGTCGCTCGCAGCTCAGTGGCGAGGACGAAGCCTTTGTGCTCTTTGTCGGCCATCTTCAGGGCCTGCAGGATCTCCTGCTCCGGCGCCTCCTGCTGAAGCTGCCGGTGCATGACGCTCAGGAAGGTGGAGAAGTCCAGCTCCCCCCCCTGACCTGCGGAGAGATGATTTTTTTTACATCCTGTCGTCGGTAGTTTCACCTGAAGATGTTTATTGATCGACGCAGGAGAAACGAGGTCACAGCAGGAGGAGACGTTCAGAGACGGGGGGGGTTGTGTACTATCATATGAAATAAGTTGTTCAAACAGAAAAACAATAAAACACAATGTAAAGAGTGGAGCTGCTGTAAAGCTGGTGACAGTTTACTCGTGTTAAATAAACTGAGCAGTTAATGAAACTTCGTTAAACATGAATCACACAAAGATAACGAGACGAGCAAACAGCAAACACACAAATATTAAAGTCAACTTTCATCAAACTTTCAGGAACTGGGAAGAAAAATGTTTTTCAACCAACGCCTGCATGAATATAGGAGTTTATTCTACTGTTGTTATGGCAACAACAGACGACACCCTTACTATTGTTTACAACAGAAACTTTTGGAATGAAACGAGAATTAGTGTAATTAAGTATTTTCTTATAGTTACACTGTTTCATTTTGGGTTGTTTGTAGTGTATGAGCCACACCCAACTGAAAGTATTGGAAACTGTGGAACAAGACTTTTTAAGAAGTACCAGTCATAACAATCTCTCTCATGAGCCAGTAGCAGCTGAAGTGAAGCACTTGGTCGCTACGTGTAGTAATAATAATCATTTGACGACTTATGATCCTGTGATCTGACGCAGAGGACGGATGACGACACGACCCTGAGGATGATGCAGGAGATTCCCAGAGGAGCTGGAGAGGAACCTGCTGCACTCAGTGCTTCCCTCTGCTTCTTTGTGACGCACTGACCCACAGCAGCCATGTTTCAGGCAGCTGAGGAAATGTCACTTCTCCTTAAAGCAGCTTAAAGATTCAGTTTCTCAGATGAGATTTACTTTGTGTTTGAACGTTACTGTAAAAACATCCTGTTTTAAACTGTGGATCGGACCAACACGCAGCTTGAAGATGTCTTCGTTGATGTGGGACAGATGGACAGGTGGACAGATTTACCTATGTTGTGGCTCAGCAGGTGTCGTTGGACCTCGGGGGGGGTGGGGTTGGAGCCGAGACATCGCATCACTGTGATCAGCTCCTGAGCTTTGATCTTTCCTCTCCGCTGGCAGTCGTACAGAGAGAAACACTCTTTAAACTCTGCAGCGACAACAAGAGACGCAGCAAGTTGGTTCAATGAAAAAGAGAAACTGATCAAAGAGCTGCAGGCTCACACTGCACCAACAGGAGGCGCTGCAGGTTCACACTGCACCAACAGGAGGCGCTGCAGGTTCACACTGCACCAACAGGAGGCGCTGCAGGTTCACACTGCACCAACAGGAGGCGCTGCAGGTTCACACTGCACCAACAGGAGGGGCTGCAGGTTCACACTGCACCAACAGGAGGCGCTGCAGGTTCACACTGCACCAACAGGAGGCGCTGCACGTTCACACTGCACCAACAGGAGGCGCTGCAGGTTCACACTGCACCAACAGGAGGCGCTGCAGG
>NC_061487.1:28314289-28349289 GCF_022539355.2 Hippoglossus stenolepis
GTTACTGTCAGGGACCAGGCCCCGCCCCCTCTGGTGCATCACTGTGGCGGTCATTGCAAAGAAGGTGAAGATGAAGAGGATGAAGGTTTGTCCTTCAGTCATCAGGAACCTGTCAGGAACACAGGGAGAGTTCAGTCGTTTTCTGAGGTCGTGATAAATCAACTTCCTGCTGGAAGCTTGACATCAGTCGTTGTTTGACAATTTAAAGGTTTGTCTTTTCCTCGTCCACTTTTAAAAACTACAGATGACATTTATTCATTATTCATTCATCATCTGTCTCTTCAGGCTGTGAAGTTGCTGCTGCTCAACTTTAAAGATGCCAAGTGTGAAATTAGAAAAATGTCTGTGGCTGTTTAAACAATTAATAATAATAATAATAATAATAATAATAATTATAATAATGCTGCTGCACTTGCTGCCTGATGGAACAGAAGCGACACCCTCTGGTTACACGAGCAGCAGTAAAGCAGTCTGACCAGTAGTAGGTGGCGTTTGGAACGAGTAGCGTCCAGGCTGCTGGGGTCATCCTGTCCGCCTGCGTCCTGTGGCAGAAACATCCACTGAAGAAGAACAGGAGGACGAGGAACAGAGGAACATACCTGGAGAACAGACTGTTAGGACTTCTCTTCTCATTTCATTATGAACTGAGACAGTGGAAACACGTGATCATGTCTCACGTTGTGTGTAAATTATCTGTGAAGTGAACTTCAGAAGGATTTCAGATGCTCTCACCACATCAGGTGACCCAGAGTGTCGTCGTAATGAAACAGGAGCTCGAAAACATCCATCTGCAGAATAAAAAGACTTCTGTCACGTTCATGGAGCCGAGCTGCCGACCTACAGAGACACAGATGTTCCAGATGGGACCTCACGATGACTCCATCTTAGTTTTTAATGATCTTTTTTTTCATATCTCTATCTTCATCGCTTCCTTTTGGCAGCGCCACGTGCATGCGTGAACGTGAATGGTCACGTGATGTGTTTCCAGGCGTGTAATGTAAACTGAGATTGTTTCCAGTAGGTGGCGCTATGTCTATGTGAGTTACAACAACTTCCTGTTCATTGCGGAACATTGAAATTCACCATGTTGCCACGGAGACGACGTTTGATAAAAGTTAACAATTTTCACAACAAATCATCATCCAGCTCTTCCTGATGACATCATCGAGTCTGATCCGGTACCCACCAATGAGGAGGGTCTGAGCTCCTTCATGACCGGGTTCTCTCTGACTGACAGGTGCAGCTCGTAGCCAATCAACACGAGCCGACGACTGATGGAGTCGGCCACCAGGTGGAAGCTGGTTCCCATGACGACGGCGATGATGCCGAGGTGGACGACCGGGAGGGGCAGGATCCTGGGACTGCGCTCGAGCATCTGCGATGGAGAACAGATGCTGTGGTGGCGATCTGAGAAACGTGTTAACGTGTTCTGTACGACGTGTTCTGTGTGACGTGTTCTGTGTGACGTGTTCTGTACGACGTGTTCTGTGTGACGTGTTCTGTGTCACGTGTTCTGTGTGACGTGTTCTGTGTGACGTGTTCTGTGTGACGTGTTCTGTGTGACGTGTTCTGTGCGACGTGTTCTGTGTGACGTGTTCTGTGTGACGTGTTCTGTGCGACGTGTTCTGTGTCACGTGTTCTGTACGACGTGTTCTGTGTCACGTGTTCTGTGTGACGTGTTCTGTGTCACGTGTTCTGTACGAGTGTTCTGTGTGACGTGTTCTGTACGGCGTGTTCTGTGTGACGTGTTCTGTGTAACGTGTTCTGTGTCACGTGTTCTGTGTCACGTGTTCTGTGTGACGTGTTCTGTGTGACGTGTTCTGTGACGTGTTCTGTGTGAGCGTGTTCTGTGTGACGTGTTCTGTGTGACGTGTTCTTGTGACGTGTTCTGTGCGACGTGTTCTGTGTGACGTGTTCTGTGTCACGTGTTCTGTGTGACGTGTTCTGTGTGACGTGTTCTGTGTGACGTGTTCTGTGTGACGTGTTCTGTGTGACGTGTTCTGTGTCACGTGTTCTGTGTGACGTGTTCTGTGTGACGTGTTCTGTGTGACGTGTTCTGTGTGACGTGTTCTGTGTGACGTGTTCTGTGTGACGTGTTCTGTGTCACGTGTTCTGTGTGACGTGTTCTGTGTGACGTGTTCTGTGTCACGTGTTCTGAATGACGTGTTCTGTGTCACGTGTTCTGTGTCACGTGTTCTGTGTCACGTGTTCTGATGCAGTTACTTTGAGCAGGATGAGCGGAGCTGTGACATTGTAGAGAATGTGGAGAACCTCTGCTGCCCCAGGACGGTTCAGAGGAAACAGGTTCGCTGGGAGGACGAGCTGCCAAAAGAAAACATTTAGTTTTCAATTCAATTTAATATTTTTATTTTTGCTTTATTTCTTATTAAGACTATAACTCCAGTTATGATTTTGATTGATTTCAGTGTTTCCCTACTGATAAGTATTGATAAAGACAGTGACTGTAAAGGAAAGACGGACGACACAATACAGGCGCCGCCATGTTGTGCTGATGACAGTTGGGTTTGGAGTTAATCAGTCGAGAAACGAAACGTGGAAATCAGAAACTGATCTCATGAAGCTTTAACTTCAAATCGCATATGGTTCAGTTTGAAGTGAAAACAAAAAATAACCAAAACCAAAATAGAAAAGTTTGACTTCTTCATCTTGAGGATGAATTATCATCACTAAAGAATGATCCTGTCATTGTCCTGTTACCATGACAACAGGTCGGCCCACGTCCAGGACCCAGTTCTGGACGGTGAAGCTGAGCCAGAGGTCCAGGTGGAACCGAGGCTTCGGCAGAACCGTCTCTGCAGAACTCGCCGAGCGACTGCAGAACACAAAGAAAAGCACAGGTGTGTTTTAAATGAGGCGCCATCAGGCTCCGGACCAATCCACAGGCCCCGCCCACGACATATAAACAGGGAAACATCACAGGGAGCATGATGAGAGGGGAGGAGCTTTAAACAACAAGGACACAGTCCTGAGGGCGGTGGATGTACTGACTCAGCACTGACTCAGCACTGACTCAGCACTGACTCAGCACTGACTCATCTGACAAACATATCTAACATATCATATAACAAATAACATATAACATATCTAACATACTATCACCACAACTAAACTCAACGACCCCATCAACGTCTACATGTCACATTCTACATTTGTGCATTGATGAAGAAACACGGAAAATACACTGAATGTTCCAAAATTAAATCAAACTTAAAACAAAATTTGAAGAACCACATATGATTGTGCTGTTCTCAAAACTTTACTCCAGAAAATTTGATTTTTTGATCTGAGAACTTTTACGGTTACAGTTACAGCTGTTTGCCAGTAGGTGGTGCTGAAGCCCCCTCGTCCGTCCAGCGTCTGTGAACGAAGCCTGAATAATCTCGTGAATCAGTTTCATCTGAGTTTTCACCTCAGAGGGACAGAGGGACAAAGTGACACTGAACCTGGGTTTTCACCTCAGAGGGACAGAGGGACAGAGGGACAGAGGGACAGAGAGACACTGAACCTGAGTTTTCACCTCAGAGGGACAGAGGGACAGAGGGACAGAGGGACACTGAACCTGAGTTTTCACCTCAGAGGGACAGAGGGACAGAGGGACAAAGTGACACTGAACCTGAGTTTTCACCTCAGAGGGACAGAGGACAGAGGACACTGAACCTGAGTTTTCACCTCAGAGGGACAGAGGGACAAAGGGACACTGAACCTGGGTTTTCACCTCAGAGGGACAGAGAGACACTGAACCTGAGTTTTCACCTCAGAGGGACAGAGGGACAGAGGGACACTGAACCTGAGTTTTCACCTCAGAGGGACAGAGTGACACTGAACCTGAGTTTTCACCTCAGAGGGACAGAGAGACACTGAACCTGAGTTTTCACCTCAGAGGGACAGAGGGACACTGAACCTGAGTTTTCACCTCAGAGGGACAGAGGGACAGAGGGACACTGAACCTGAGTTTTCACCTCAGAGGACAGAGGGACACTGAACCTGAGTTTTCACCTCAGAGGGACAGAGGGACACTGAACCTGAGTTTTCACCTCAGAGGGACAGAGGGACAAAGTGACACTGAACCTGAGTTTTCACCTCAGAGGGACAGAGAGACACTGAACCTGGGTTTTCACCTCAGAGGGACAGAGAGACACTGAACCTGAGTTTTCACCTCAGAGGGACAGAGGGACACTGAACCTGGGTTTCACCTCAGAGGGACAGAGAGACACTGAACCTGGGTTTTCACCTCAGAGGGACAGAGAGACACTGAACCTGAGTTTTCACCTCAGAGGGACAGAGGGACACTGAACCTGAGTTTTCACCTCAGAGGGACAGAGAGACACTGAACCTGAGTTTTCACCTCAGAGGGACAGAGGGACAAAGTGACACTGAACCTGAGTTTTCACCTCAGAGGGACAGAGGGACAGAGAGACACTGAACCTGAGTTTTCACCTCAGAGGGACAGAGGGACACTGAACCTGAGTTTTCACCTCAGAGGGACAGAGGGACACTGAACCTGAGTTTTCACCTCAGAGGGACAGAGAGACACTGAACCTGGGTTTTCACCTCAGAGGGACAGAGGGACAGAGAGACACTGAACCTGAGTTTTCACCTCAGAGGGACAGAGAGACACTGAACCTGGGTTTTCACCTCAGAGGACAGAGGGACAGAGAGACACTGAACCTGAGTTTTCACCTCAGAGGACAGAGGGACACTGAACCTGAGTTGTCACCTCAGAGGGACAGAGGGACACTGAACCTGGGTTTTCACCCAAGAGGGACAGAGGGACAGAGGGACAGAGAGACACTGAACCTGGGTTTTCACCTCAGAGGACAGAGGGACAGAGGGACAGAGAGACACTGAACCTGAGTTTTCACCTCAGAGGGACAGAGGGACACTGAACCTGAGTTTTCACCTCAGAGGGACAGAGGGACAGAGGGACACTGAACGAGCTGTAGGAAACGTTAAAGGTCTCAGAGCTTCAGGAGGTTTTACTGGAACAGTCAATCGAAGGTGGGATTAACTGTGAACAAGTCGTTTCACAAACCTGCAGATGAACCTCGCTGCACGCAGACCTGAGCTCGGCCTCTTCCTGACGGACGGCTGCATGTCTTCAGCTGCTTGTCTTCAGCTGCTTGTCTAATTAAAATACTCACAGTGTCTACCTGCCTCCGGGAAATCAATCACAGCTCATGTAAATCCTTTTCTTGAATTTATAATGTTTTCTCCACTTTTCCTTCCAGCGTTGAAGACGACGTCTCACGACTGGAATAATTTCATCATGATTCAAACTGCAGGTTTATCTGATAATCTGATAATCTGTGTGAGCCTCCTCCCATTGTTTGGTGACACATCTGGTTTCAGATTAAACCAGTTAGAAGCTTATGCTCCAGCTGAGGGTGAATACCTGTAGAACATGTTTTCATCTGAACAGAAACTGGGTCACAGGAGAAACGAGTGAAAAGACTGTGATCACGTGACAGTTTGTTCCGATCTGTTCAAATGGAAATAAGATCCCACAGTTTCTCTGTAGAGTCGCTGTTTACCTCACTTTCACAGAGACTGAACTGAACAGCCCCACACCTCTGTTCACGATATATAACATGTATATATAACATGATATATAACATGATATATAACATGATATATAACATGATATATAACATGATATATAACACTATACACTGTACTCTGTAATGCACTGGTTCCCAAACTAGGGGTCAGGGCCCCCTGGGAGGTCTCAAGACACAGAGGGGGGGGGGGGGTTATGAAATGATTTCCAATGGTAAAATCCAAATTAAAACCAATTTAAAAAAACATATTTTCGTTATAATTGTTTCAAAAGTCAAAAATTATTCAAATAACAATTTGAATTATGAATAAAATATGATTGTCAGTAACTCTGTGATTTTCTTTGTCCCCGTATGACCTGAGGTGATTATGACAGATCCAGGATCAGTTGCAGGTATGTTGGATACATCACAGCAGGTTCCTTCAGATCCATTTGGTTCAGATCAGTATCCTCAGGCTCTGGCTCTTCGGGGCTCGGGGCTGTACAGTCTGTACAGTTTGTACAGTTTGTACAGTTTGTTGACTTTATTCGTGCGTGTATTTATGCTCTTGTTGTTGTGTTGTGCTCTTTTAGTTGTGTCCGGTGAAACAGTGACTCTTGTTCAGGGGGCGGAACTGAAGCAGCACTCAGTTGCAGTCGGAGGTATTTCCCCGGTGGACTGGAGCTTCCGGTGCATGACGAGCTAGCGGAAGGTGAAAGTGTTCGTGTTCGAGTCCGTGTTTGAATCTCTCGCGTCGTTCGGACCTTTCCCTCGGACACGTGAGCAGAGGACGAGTCTTCAGAGCCGGACACGATGCTTCGCTCGTATTTCACCCGCAGCGGGAAACTGTCCGTTCTAATCAAGCTAACGTGCTAGCGTTAGCATTGAGCTAACCGGCTAGCCCGTTCAGCTGGTGCTCAGCGTCCGGAGACAGACCCTCAGGACCCGGACTCAGCGCCGCAGGTCCCCCCTCCACCCGCCGGCTCCTCAGCGTTTCTCTCGCGGCTGTCAGGGCAGCACATCCCCGTTTCATGTGAGCTCGGGGTCGGTGTCGACAGTTTAATGGGAGGCGGGTTGTTTTGGAGGAGTGGACACTGCGGCCGTCAGCTGCGAGGAAAGCGGGGCTCCGGGCTCCCCGCCCCGCTCACATGGAGTCTCTGGCCGATTACGTGTACAAGGCAGCCAGCGAGGGTCGAGTCCTGACCCTGGCCGCGCTGCTGCTCAACCACTCCGAGGCGGAGACCCGCTTCCTGCTCGGCTACGTGACCCAGGTGTCCGGACAGAGATCCACCCCCCTCATCATCGCTGCCCGGAACGGACACGACAAAGTGGTCCGGCTGCTCCTGGACCACTACCGGGTGGACACGGAGCAGACCGGCACGGTTCGGTTTGACGGGTAAGAGCCGGCACGAGTAACGTTTCCTCCCGGTGGAGTTCAGATCATTCATTTATTACCAACACAAATGCTTTTATTGTGATATACCCACCAGCTAGGAAGTATAATGACCATTAAACAGATGTTTCCTACGGGACAGGAAATGAAGCCTGATTGGTTAGTGGGCCTGGACCTTCAGAGTCTGATTATTTTAGAATAATCTTCAACCAGTGAAACTTGTGAGTCATGTTTGAGTTTTGAGTGCGTGGACCTGGAGAAGAGCGTCCACCATCACAGGATGAGACAAGAGAAGAGAAACCTGTCCAACTGGGACTGTCTCGCGTGTCTCTGATCTGTCGTAACCTTCTGTCTCTCTCTGTTTCACAGCTACGTCATAGATGGAGCTACAGCTCTGTGGTGTGCGTCCGGAGCCGGACATTTTGATGTGGTGCGCCTGCTGGTGACTCACCAGGCTAACGTCAACCACACCACCATCACTAACTCCACCCCGCTGCGGGCCGCCTGCTTCGATGGCCGTCTGGACATCGTCCGGTACCTGGTGGAACACAATGCGGACATCAGCATCACTAACAAGTACAACAACACCTGCCTGATGATCGCCTCCTACAAAGGGCACGCGGACGTAGTCAAATTCCTGCTGGAGCAAGGGGCAAACCCAAACGCTAAGGCGCACTGCGGCGCCACCGCCCTGCACTTTGCAGCAGAGGCGGGACATCTGGACATAGTGAAAGAGCTGGTGCGCTGCCAGGCAGCCATGGTGGTGAACGGACATGGCATGACGCCGCTGAAGGTCGCTGCAGAAAGCTGTAAAGCTGATGTTGTGGAGCTGCTGCTGGCGCACGCCGACTGTGACCCCAGCAGCCGCATCGAGGCCCTGGAGCTGCTGGGCGCCTCGTTCGCCAATGACAGGGAGAACTACGACATCCAGAAGACGTACCACTACCTGCACACGGCCATGATGCAGCGGTACCACAACCCAGAAAACATTATCGCCAAAGAGCTGTTGCCACCCATCGAGGCCTACGGGGGGCGTAGCGAGTGCCAGACGCCACGAGACCTGGAGACCATCAGGGTGGACCGGGACGCCCTGCACATGGAGGGGCTGATGATCCGGGAGCGAATCCTGGGCTCGGACAATATTGACGTGTCACACCCCATCATCTACCGCGGCGCTGTGTACGCTGACAACATGGAGTTTGACCAGTGCATCAAACTGTGGCTTCATGCGCTTCGCCTGCGGCAGAAAGGAAACCGCAACACACACAAGGACCTGCTGCGCTTCGCCCAGGTCTTCTCCCAGATGGTGCACCTGAAGGAGCAGGTGACGGCCTCAGGCGTGGAGCAGGTGTTGAGCTGTAGCGTGTTGGAGATTCAGCGCAGCATGACTCGAGTGGAGGCGGCGGCCGAGTCGGAGCTGCCGCAGGCCCTGGACAATTACGAGTCAAATGTTTTCACCTTCCTGTACCTGGCCTGCATCTCCACCAAAACCAGCTGCAGCGACGCCGAGCGCGCCCACATCAACAAGCACATCTACAACCTGATCCAGCTGGACCCGCGGTCACGAGAGGGCTCCTCGCTGCTGCACCTCGCCATCAGCTCCACCACGCCGGTCGACGACTTCCACACCAACGACGTCTGCAGCTTCCCCAACGCCCAGGTCACCAAGCTGCTGCTGGACTGCGGCGCACAGGTCAACGCCATTGACCACGAGGGCAACACCCCGCTCCATGTTATTGTCCAGTACAACCGGCCAATCAGCGACTTCCTCACGCTTCACGCCATTATCATCAACCTGGTGGAGGCTGGCGCGCACACAGACATGACCAACAAGCAGAAGAAGACGCCGCTGGACAAGAGCACCACGGGCGTCTCGGAGATCCTGCTGAAAACGCAGATGAAGATGAGCCTCAAGTGCCTGGCGGCGCGCGCCGTCCGGCAGCACCAGATCACGTACCGCAACCAGATCCCCAAGACGCTGGAGGAGTTCGTGGAGTTCCATTGAAACCGAACAGACGCTTTGTGCTTTTTAAAGAGTTTATAATTTTCTAACGAATCCAAACGGTGCTGAGGACGATGGTTCAGTGCTAAAAGTTTTTGAGCATTTTTATAAATTAAAAAAAGTAGTTTTTTCTATTTTAAGTATTAATTGCTAAATACCAGCAGCCACAGTTTGTTCTGCCTGCGTCTCTGCAGCTCTCTGAAGGAACAGACCGGCGGCGGCGAGCGCAGGCGGAGGACAGCGCCACGTTTGTTTTGCCTTATTTCCGTGGCGACGCTGACTCTGAGCGTGAAGTGTGTAGGAGACACGATGAGACGTAATGAATGAATGAGCCAAGAGACGACCGACCTCAGCTGCTTCCTGTATCACGTGATTTATTTTAATATGAAGAGTTTTGTCACGTGGATTAAACTGATCAGGTTTTTACTTCGTTCTATTTTAAAAGGTTGTTTTAAAGGGTTAGTTTGGGAACATTTATGGGTGAAAATATTTTTCTCTCTTGGTTTGTTTAAATTATCTATGTGGCCTAAAGTATGTGTAGCCCCCCCCCTCACTGGTTTCACGTGTGTTGCAGTTTGAAAGGAAGCAGTGTCGTCATCACAGGCTCAGTGTGTCTGGAATCAAATCATCTGACGTGTTGTTAATCATCATGTGACCTGTCGGACGCGTGTTTGGAGCGTGTCCAGTTTAAACTGGTTCGGTTTTCAAAGCCAGTGACTTCAAGGTTAAATCTTTGTGGTTTGAAGAAACTGGATTTTAAACCCATGGTTCAGTGTTTTTTCTCGGGGCTGTGCTCATGTCCACATACTTTTGGCCATAACGATTCCCCGTGATTTATAAATTGTGAACCAGATCTTTCCAGAACATTGTGCCTGTAGATCGAAGACTTTAAATAAAGATGGACGACATGGACGCTCTTGTGGTGATGTCTCCAAGTAACTGATTCAAACCAAACTGATCAGAAACATCAGTGAGAGAAGAACGACCTGAAACGACAGAAACATCTTTACAAACATTGATTTAACGTCTACTTTGATTTTAAATTTGGTCCATGTCCCAACTGCTAACATGGAGGAGGTGTATGACCAGTACTGCAGCCAGCCACTAGGGGCTGATCAAGATGATTTGGCTTCACTTCTAGGGAGCTGTCATGTCGTCCATCTTTATTTAGTCTATGCTGAAGATCTTTGTAAACTGAGGGATGTTTTTATTTTTTAATTTATCGTTGAAGTCGTAGAAGTCACATGGTTTACATGTCCCCTGTTCTGCTGGAGCTTTATCCTCAGCTTGGTTTTCTTCACTTTTTCTGTAAATCAAATATGAAGAGGTTTTTGGTGTCTGGGTCCTGGTCCCTCAGGGTCTGGGTCCCTTAGTGTCCTGGTCCCTCAGGGTCCGGGTCCCTTAGTGTCCGGGTCCCTCAGGGTCCTGAACCCTCAGGGTCCGGGTCCCTTAGTGTCCTGGTCCCTCAGGGTCCTGGTCTCTTAGGCTCTGGTCCCTCAGGGTCCGGGTCCCTTAGTGTCCTGTTCCCTCAGGGTCCGGGTCCCTTAGTGTCCTGGTCCCTCAGGGTCCTGGTCTCTTAGGCTCTGGTCCTCAGGGTCCGGGTCCCTCAGGGTCCTGAACCCTCAGGGTCCGGGTCCCTTAGTGTCCTGTTCCCTCAGGGTCCGGGTCCCTTAGTGTCCTGTTCCCTCAGGGTCCTGGTCTCTTAGGCTCTGGTCCCTCAGGGTCCGGGTCCCTTAGTGTCCTGTTCCCTCAGGGTCCTGGTCTCTTAGGCTCTGGTCCTCGGGTCTGGGTCCCTTAGTGTCCTGTTCCCTCAGGGTCCTGGTCTCTTAGGCTCTGGTCCCTCAGGGTCCGGGCCCGGCTGCCAAAGGTCTTAGTGTCTGCCTGTCTAAACCTTGAGATTGGTGCTTGATAACAATTTACAAATCCCTCTTTGCTTCAGAATGCTAACATAGGAGCTGCTGCTGTTTCTGTGAATGAGTCTTGGGGCATAAAGCATGAGTTTTACTATCAATGGATCTGTGCAGTATTTTCTCACATTGTTTCATCTGTAAAATGTCAAAGGGTAAAAAACATCTGAGTTTTGAAATGTGTGACACGAGACAATCAGAGAAGTTAACTTGAGAACCTGAATGAATTAATAAAACACAGAACTCTAACGTATGAATCACAACAGAACTCACGACCTTCAACATTTATATCTTTATTTAACAAATGATAAACAGATCGAACGTATGTGAAACACATGAACATGTCCAACAATAATGCCACTATCCTTAATATCATGGGTCAAACACAGGTTATTTACAAAGACTTCAAGTCTCACTTTATACAAGAAAAGTGCATCAGCTATAAAGTTGGAAATAATATACAATACGTGATCGTAACATAAACTACGTTTTCCATTAGTATTAAAAAAGGAGAAAACACTCAGCCGTCGTAGGTAGATCAGTAAACGTTTGACTTTTATTCATATTAATTTATTTATTCATTTGATTCTATCCAGACGCAGTTTATTCTGTAAAATGAGTTTATTTTATTCATCAGCTTCGCTCAGAAAAACCTCAAATCACACGAGACGTTAAACCAAAGTGTTTCACTCAGTGTTTAAAGGGTCAGTCTCATTCCAATCTTCAGACCTTTATCTGTAGTTTATATTTTCAAACCTGCAGAAATGGAATCAAGGTGAAGTTTCATGTAGTGGCCTGTTGGTGGCGTCACATCCTCTTTGTGTCGGTGTTTGTCTGAAGAGTCAAAAGTGACTTTATCCAGTTTGAAGTCTCAGTTTTACTAAACTCTTTTTACATCTTGGTGTTTTTTTACTGAAACAAGCTGAGCAGACGTTAGCAGCAGCTCGACTCGGCCAATCAGAGACGAGTCTGTGTATTTACAAGAATAAAGTGATAACTTCAGTCTGAGTCACGTGAGATGGTGAATATGAGACGTTCAGTCTGTCTCTGTGTTAAAATGAGCAATGTGCAGCATCTTGTTCAGTTAAAGTGTCTCTTCAGTGGAGGAAACGTTTGGTCGACGGTGACGTTATCGTCACGTTCAAAGAACTTTCAGAGTTTCTCAACATTCAGATTGATCCAGACCTTCGTTCAGAAGTAGAGAAACTCCAGAGAGCAGCAGCTCTACTTTGTGGTTATTTACTGAAACTTCTCTTTTCCTTTTTTCTGTAATATTTTGACTTTGTTCTCTTCATCACGGACGGATCCTCCAGGAGCACGTGGCTGCAGCGACGACAGCGGTGGTGAAGGTTGTGGAACAAATTTCTGATGAACGGGTGAAAAGTCTCATTGATTGAAGTCAAGTGATTATATCTGATTCACATCATTTGTGGTTTAAATTCCCATTAAAATAATTCTATCCTCATACAAACGTCTCATCGCGTCACTACGGCCCCGATGGACAAAACACACAAACTGTAGCTGTCCGTCAGGGCCCTGTACGCTCACGATAACCTCGACTCGTTCCTCCACATCAACCGGCGAGGCTGATTGGCTGATTCATTTTTGACGACTGTGAGGGGGAGGGGGGGCAATCAGGGTCCCTGAGTGACAGGTGGAGGCTCGTGATGCGTTCAGGTCATCGATTTTATCATCCACATCTTCTCTGAGTGAACGAGGATCGACAGGACGCTGCATCAGCATCGCCCACACATCATAGCTCCTCTGCTGCCTTCCCATTGGCCACCGGCTGCTCCTCCTCTTCCTGTCGCCGCCGCCTGTCGAAGAATCCGAGCTGAGAAAAACCCCAGAGAGACACTTTAACCCTTATAAAGTTTCAACTTTAAAACTTCACCTGAACGTGCTTCATGACAAGTTTGTTATTTCACAGAATTAAAACATTTTTCTCTTCTTGTTTTTATGGATGTGAGGAGATTTGACTGGGTTTCACGTCTCAGGGCTCTTTGGGGGGGGGGGTTATGTGTGTGTGTACACACCTTCCACAGGGCCAGGACCAGTAGGGCCAGCAGCAGCAGGCCTCCCAGTGAGCTTCCCAGGATGATCCAGACGGGGACGGGGGAGTCGTCCTCCTTCCTCAGCTCCAGGAGAATCTACACATATGTCAGTGAACTTGAGCGTCACTCAGCAGAACTCATTTCAATCAAGCTGCACCAACTCACACACGTCCTCTAAACATGTCAGTTATTCTCTGATAATTCAAGGGAAATTTAAAAACAAACTAAATTCCTAGATCTGCCCCAAAGTTCAACGAGTTCTTTTACGAGTCATGTTCATGTTTCATGGAGGTGGGTTGACTAGTTTTTGTGGAATCCTGCTAAAAAACAAACTTTCAAACGGACCAGGATGAAAACATGAGGGATGAAGCTAACCTGGCTGTAACACTGCTTTCTGACAGCAGGTGGCAGCAGAGCTGACGCTGTGAAGTGGATGTTGCTGGTTACGTGTTAATTCAGCAGCTAGCTCTGGTTTGTTAGTGTGTGTTTTATTTTGAAATGAAACCTGAGACACATCAGTGAAAACAAAGAGCAGTGGTGGTTTGTCTCCAGCAGGTGTCACTGTTTGATCCGTCATGACCTTCCTCTTGATGGTCGTGACCATGAGGCCAACGTGATCTGACCTGATTAGTATTTAAAAATCAACTTGTTGTGCTGCTCTGCTCTTCATCACTTTAAATAACAAGCCGACATCAGGGACGCTGAGCGTTTACCTGTCGCACAGGTCTGTCCTCCTGGAGGAACATGGGACTGGACGCTTCCAGCTGGACGGACGCAGACGTCAGTAGCTCCAGAGACCTGAAGCTCACCTGAAGTACACAAGTGGTTGTCATGGTGATAAATACTGTCAATGAACAAAAGACTGCAAACCTGCACTATCCAGATTCTTTTAATACATCTGTACATATATATATTTATATATATAAACAATCAGCATCAATTGTTTAAAATGTACATTTAGACCAACTTCACATTGAGATCATTTTGATTCCAGATTGTTCTGTGTTGTTTAGAGTTTTCATGTGGACTCACAGCGAGAAGAGCAGGAAGCTGGAGTCGTCCTCTGAGGGTCACCTTCACCTCTCTGGAGGTCGGCAGGTTCAGTCGACACTGGACCTCCATGTTCACACTGTTACTGTGGTTCTACACACACACACACACACACACACAGATGAAATAAAAGCTTCTTGAACAGAGTCTGTTTCCTGGACTCGAACCCTGCGTCCTACCAGCTGTGACAGTGGAGACAGGTCCTCGGCTGTGACCTGGTTGGTCCTGAGCTGAGGCAGCGTGCAGTGACAGCCTGGAACCTGCAGGGGGCCAGACCACAGTGATATTTATTCACAAGACGAAACCCATCCTGTCAGGACGACTGCTCCTTTCATCTGAAGCTACTGATGTGTTTACAAAGGTGTGTGATGGGTTTCCACCAGCAGCTGCCACACAATGGGATCTTATCTCAGCCAATGGGGCGACTGCGACAGTCCAGTGTTCCCTGAACGTCCAGTTACCAGTAACAGGCTCAACTTGCTGTTCTGGGTCACAGCAACATTACAACCGTCTGTAGTTGCTATTTCGTTTTTCTAATTTTTTAAACGATCATCTTTAGGTGTATTTCAGTTTATGTGTGAGATTAATTACACAGCAGATACTTTTACACCTGTTTGATGCACATGAGGAAGTCAGAGCTGATCTTTAGACTCACTGACGTTTTCTAATTATTATTATTATATTTAGTTTTCAGGCACAGAAAACATGATGGTTTGTGTTTCACAACGATAACCGTGTGTTATAAAGTCTTTCTAGCAGAGCTTCTCCATGTGACTCACTGACGTGGTCCAGACTGACGTGGTCCAGACTGACGTGGTCCAGACTGACGTGGTCCAGCAGAAGATTAAAACCCAGGTGTGAACAGTGACACCAGATCTCCTCCCTGTAAGCTTGACTTGCAGGTTTGCTGTTACCTGGTTGATGCTGTAGTCTGTGATGTTCACCAGCTGGTTGCCCTGCAGGGTCACAGCCCAGATATCAGCCCTGAACAGGACGTTGTACACGGAGAAGATGCCCAGGTTCTGGATCTGAGAGCAGAGGAATACGTTAGCTCTCCAGTAGAAACTCCCCTGTGTTCATAGTGAATAACTGTGGTGTTCCTCAAGGCTCTATTCTTGGCCAACTGCTATTTTCAATACGTACGATTCCTCTCAGATTATTCTCCCCCCACTTTACACCGACGGCACACGGTTCTGTTGGATTTATAAAGTTTGCCTTCCTTGTGTAACTCACGTAGTAAGTGAGGTTGAAGGTGGAGGAGCTGCCGTCCGGCTGGTCCCAGGATGAAGAGGAGGAAGAGGATTTGATTTCAAACCGAGGAGGGTTAGGGTCTCTGTCGGGAGATCGGAGGAGGGTTCAAAGTTTAACGTGTGAAACGGAAAAAACCTCCCCCTGTTCCCGCAGCTTTAATTATCTCTCAAGGGCATTTTCATTTCATTTCAGTTTGAGCCAACGACAGTGAGATAACGTGTCACCTGGTGAAGAGGAGATCCGTTTGGTATTTCAGAGGCAGGAAGATGTGGTTGATGTTGTCGTCTGGATTTCCCTCCTGACCCTCACTGACAAAACACAAACACACACAGAGAACACATCTGATGTATCAGTCGTTAGAGTCTTTAATCATGTTCACTACAGACCAAACTACAGACCAAACTACAGACCAAACTACAGACCAAACCCCAGCTGGTCCCTCATTGGTCCCTTCGGCCCTACACTCACCAACCAAACTCAAACTGAGGGTTTGTTAATGAATCATTTCTAACGGCGTAAAGAGGCGACTGTTCACATGTGGAGGAGCCCAGATGTTTGTTAATATGTTCAAACTGACACGCACATGACCAGTGTATGTGATGTCACGTGATCTGTGTCGTCAGGCGTGTGAGTGGACGGAGATGGTTTCAGTTTGAAAGGAAGCAGACACATGGAGGATCAACAGCTCCCTGTCACTCAGTGGGCTCACCTGGTGGTTTCCATGACGACCCTCACATGGTCCAGGAAGACGGAGCGGCTGAGCTGAAACTCCAGATGGAAAGAAACCTGGAAGGACGAGAGCGTTTGGGATTTGAAACGATGGAATGACCTCTCGTCACCTTCTAATAAGGTTTGAACTGACGGGATCATCACATGACCTCCACCATGTTTGTCTTTTGCCGGTTTTACAGACTGAGGCTCGGCCTCGTGTTTCCCTTCGGCTACGTCTCAGCTCCTCCAGCAGCCGAGGCCTCGTTAGCAGGAATCCTCACCACGGTCTGGACCAATAAACTGGGCCTTGTTCAGAGAGGCATCAGGGAAACGGGCCCTCAGGGCCTCACGGTGAGGGGCGGGGCCATGATCATGTTTACAGGGACGCTCATTAGGCTAATGAAGGATTTCATGTTCCTGCTCTTTAATCACTATCATTAGTGTGACTGTATAACAACTGTTTTATTCACATCTGATGAAATGACTTTTCTATCCATCGAATCCTATTACAGTAAACTTGAGTTTCCAGTTTATTAGGTACAAACAAGAATCGTCTCCCTGATAAAGTTTTGGACTTTGAGTTTGTATTTTTATCATAGAAATAAAGTAAAACAAATATAGTTTGTGTTGTTGTGATTTCACTTTGGAGTTCTTGTTCTCCTCCAACATTATTGTTCTCATCTGGTGGATGTGTCCAAGGGACTAAACCATCAGATGAGACATGGGACAAGGAAGACCTAGTTACATTTTGGTGTGAATCTGGACAAAGGGAAGGATTCTGGACTTCTGTTCATCTCTTTCTTTAACATTGTGAGACAGAAAGTGTTTTAACAGTGAGTCAGTTGTGCATCAGACATATTTCTAGGACTGATGAGTGTGGTTTCATGAGGAGACGGGGGGGGGAGGTCTGAGCTCCACTGAGAGATCGATGAAGTGGTAACGTCCAGCAGAGGATTGTGGAACACCAACAGAATTAGACAGGTCACATCAGCAGTTTGTCAGTGATGGTTGTGTTCTGGTCGTCGACGGCTTTAGGAACCAACACCTACCTGGGACAAGGATTTCATAAACGGAGCGCTGACGTTACAGAACCTCTGATTGGCCAGTCTGTCCTCAGTGTGGCACTCAATCTGAATATCTGATTGGTCCTGTGGGTAAGAGGAGGCGTGGGCGGAGTTATGGACATTATTCATCTGCAGCTTGTGTGTTCATGTCCAAGAGGAGCTGATATTTACTGATCGGAGAAAAGTGGAAAACAAGACCTTGACGATGAGGCTGGAGAAGAGCAGGTTGGAGGAGGTGGAGATGTGGATGGAGGCTCCGTATGCGTTCTCTCCCTGGTTCTCCAATTGAGCGAACACCACCATCCTCCTCCGCACAGACTCCACCACAAACACCGACCCCGCAGTCGCCCCCTGGAGGCCGCAAAGTGACCACGCTGCTCGCTCCCTCGAGCTGCAGAACTGCCTTCAGGTGAAACACAGGAAGAGCCGAGAGTCAGTGTGTGTGTGTGTGTGTGTGTGTGTGTGTGTGTGTGTGTGTGTGTGTGTGTGTGTTACTCACTGAACGTCTAGCAGGTCAATGTGTGTGTGTGTGTGTGTGTGTGTGTGTGTGTGTGTGTGTGTGTGTGTGTGTGTGTGAGTGTGTGTGTGTGTGTCTGTGTGTGTGTGTGTGTGTGTGTGTGTGTGTGTGTGTGTGTGTGTGTGTGTGTGTGTGTGTGTGTGTGTGTGTGTGTGTGTGTGTGTGTGTGTGTGTGTGTGTGTGTGTGTGTGTGTGTTACTCACTGAACGTCCAGCAGGTCAGTGTGTGTGTGCAGCACGAGGTCTGGGACGCAGGTGTCCTCCTGCTCACAGCCGTTCCAGAAAGGAAGCTACAGGAAGAAACGAGGATCATCACATTTCTCACACAACAACCTGATGGTGGCGCTAGACCAAAAGACACAGGATCAACAGACTTCTTACGGTTCATCCTGAAGGGAACATGAATGTCTGAACCACATTTAAACACAACCAAGAGACATTGAACCATTTCACTCAAAAACACAAACGTCCACCTCATGGTCGCACAGGAGGAAAAGTTAGGAAGGATTCATCCTCAGGGAACCATGAACATCTGCACCAACCTCAACTACTCACTGGAGACTTTTCTATCTCGATCAAAAAGTGACATCACCGTCTCTAGAGCTACAACGTGACTACGACTTTTTACACCTAAAACTGGATTTTTTATTTGTTTATATGTTAAACTTCTACAACAAACAAATCAACACGAATTTTGACGGAAACAGGCTAATGCTAATATCCAAGCTAAATCGTGGCTGCCATGAAATCCAGAGACTCTGACATCACAGGGACAAACTCTCACCTCGGCCCTCAGGATGCTCGGCCAATCAGGATCCAACACCGGCCCCTCGTCTGGGTTCTGCATCCCCGTCTCCAGGACGACCGCGATGGGACGTCCGTAATCTGCTGTTTCCTGTTCAGAGGAATGTTCAGGATCAGTGTGTGTGTGTGTGTGTGTGTGTGTGTGTGTGTGTGTGTGTGTGTGTGTGTGTGTGTGTGTGTGTGTGTGTGTGTGAGACTCTGACCTGGACGGAGAAGCCGAGGCGTTGGCAGCTCTGACCTCCGCTCTGTAGAAGGAGGCTCCTGGGCTGCTGGCGGTCGGATTCGTCCAGAATGACTCGTGGAGGAAATCGTCTCTCGTCTAAGACCAGGCTGAACCAAACAGCTGGGAGAGGAGGAAGAGGAGGAAGAGGAGGAAGAGGAGGAGGAGGAAGAGGAGGAATACGAGTTAAAGGAGGCAACCCAATGCAGTGTGCAGCTCCTATGAAGCTGTGAACAGAGACCATGTCCTTCAGGTGATGTTGATGGAGGTGTTTAAGGGACTTCAGGCCAAAGGGACCTGGGGCCCCACATTGTACCAAGCTGAACCCTTACATACTAAGTTCTGAAGCTTTTAGCAGAAGTGGTTGTTTCCAAAGTTGTTGCTGTCTCCTTCATGTCAATGTATTCTCACTTTTCTCCACATAAATGGTTTGGCCCAGATTTGGTTCCCATCTCACATCCAGTCCAGAGACTTGATGAGATGATGGCACTTGGGTTTCACCCCAGATCTGTGACTTCCAGATTCATTGATTAATCATTGCCTGAGTTGTTTCACGTCCGTGTGCTGTTCACGAGACTCCTATCGTTTCCTGCTGCAGCTCCTTCAACCTCGTCTTAAGAAGACACAGTTTGAAATTCCTGTTCCTTTGTTCAGGAGGAATTTTCTCTCTCAGCAGAATCGTTGTTGCTCAGATTCTTTGGCAGCTTCTCCGAACACTTTTCTACCAAATCCAACTGTAACACTGAGAACAAACCATTTCCATGACAGAAGAGTCGCTGATGAAAACAGTTTCAACAACTACCAGTGTTCCCAGTGTCACATCAGCTGCAAATCAGAGGAGAGGACGACAGGTAATTCACCTGATCCATGAACTATCTGCTCTTTAGCCACAAACTCTCCCCAGGACGTAGCAGTTGGTCCTAATTACCTTTGTAATATAACTTATTGGTCTTCTTCTTCTGTTATGAGAGCGTGCTGCACGTTCTGCCGCTGCTGTTTGTAACTGCAGAGCTCATCTGTTTAACAACTGGAGGTTTGGATTAATGAGAGCGCAGAGAGACGAGGCTGCTCCGGTTCAGTTCGGTTCACGTCCACGACGCCACGTCGGCACGGTAACGAACAAACTGGAGCAAATGTCAAAGACAAAGGCTCCGTCGACCACAGCTCCCGAAACCCTGAAGCATGTTTGTTTGATGCCATGCAGCTTGGCAGTGTGTGTGTGTGTGTGTGTGTGTGTGTGTGTGTGTGTGTGTGTGTGTGTGTGTGTGTGTGTGTGTGTGTGTGTGTGTGTAACCCAATCCAGATGACTGTGGGGGGGTGAGGAGGTGATGGTGAGGAGAAGGAGGAAGGTATGAAGTGATGGAGGGAGGAGGGGTGACACAGTGTTAGCATGTTAGTGAGTTTCCATGCAGCACATCTGCAGCCAATTACAGAGCGAGACACGACAACAGCTTCATACGGAGAGAAGCCGCCCCACAGACAAACATCTGGGTGATTCGGACGCTGTCGTCACCAACGTCCACACAGCTGATGTCCAGACCAGGTTAAACTTCTACCCGCTCACACCAGAAGCTGCTCAGAGGCACGTCGGCAGTTTATGAGGACGTGTCAGAGCCAGAGTTTAGTTAGGTTTAGTTCATTCATCTCACAGTCTCATTATTATCTACATTCACTAGATCTAGATTTGTATTTAGATCTAAAACACACTGTGAGAAGAATCAGTCCCCCAGACACAAGGGTGGGAAGCTGCTAAGCACCAGCACTCTGAATTCTCCTGGATCTTCTGGTTCCTGACGGCTTGTCGGGATCCGATGGACCCAGATTCCTCCGGAGCAAATAGAAGAATAAAACACATCGGATTCGTTGTGCGAGTTTTCTGTGTTTGATGATTTTTATTGGATGAGTGCGAAGATGTTTCTGATTAATAAAGTGAAATTAAACAGTAACATTTAGTTGTAATAAAAACAGAATCTCAGATCCACCCACCGACATCAGTCCTGGTGTTGGTCCTGGTCTTGGTCCGGGGCTCCAGACTCAGACAGACCGTCACAGACATGCAGGTCACCTCCTTCCCTCCTCGACGACAGTCCTTGTTAAAGATGTTCACCTTCTCGGGTTCAAAGGTCAGTTTGGCCTGAATCCTCATCACACCACGAGACCTGCAGGGGGGGGGAGAGTGTGTTTGAGTTACTGATCCAGACGGTTTCCTCTCCTGAGGATGAACCAAGATGTTTTCAGGTTAAGACTCTGGGGTTGAGTTTAGTTTGGTTGGAGAAAACAAAGCACATAATGCTGCTGACAAAGGTTTTACTCCACATGAAGCTACGCTGAGATTTGTCCACCGCGAACAGGAGCTGAATGTTCACCACTTGTGTGAAGCTGTTTTCAGACTCCAGGTGGAATCCAGAGAATCATCTCCAGAGCTTCTCCAGAGTTTGTGTTTCACAGCTGAACAACTCAGCAGCAGGTTTTCTGCACAGACTCGTTCACAGCATCAGATCCTCCTCCTGGTTCAGGTGGGGGCAGAGGCTGATGGGAATTTCACTACTTTGGAGATTTTTGGTCATGAACCACAACAAATTGGACAAATTCAAATGTTGACCAGATGGTGGCGCTAGATGAAAAGTCAGATGATCAGAAGTTATTCGTCCTGAGGGCAACATGAATGCTGGCACTGCAGGAGATCACAGAGTGAATCCTCTGAGGAACATGAATGTTGACATATTATAAACTGACGTTATTATAAAGCCATGATGCTAGAAAGACAAAAAAAATACTAAAGTGTGTGTGATGGTCTGACCAGATGATGACGGCAGCTCCCAGCGCTCCCACCGCGAGGTCGACCAGCCCGTCTGCGTTAACGTCCAGGACACCGTGAAGACTCTGTCCGAAATACTGCAGACCAGCAGAGAGTCCAGCTGCAGAGAGACGCTGCAGAGACGCACACAGAAAACTAACGGTATAAATAAAATCCCTTTCATTTGTCTGAACAGGCTCATCATGTGTCACCTGTCTGCGCTGCCGCTGGAGGCTTTTGTCCTGGCCGTAAAACACGTAGACTGCCCCCTGGTGGTCGTCCTCCAGTGGAGCGCCGACCACCAGCTCCTTAAATCCGTCTCCGTTCATGTCAGGTATCTGGGCCAACGCCGAACCCAGACGGGAGTTCTGAGAGCGGTCAGATATCTCCAGCGCCCCCTGCAGGACAAATGATGTCTGGAGGGAGGAAGTTTAGTTTAATTTTCTGTGTTGTCACGTGACTCACACAGCAGGCGGCCAATCAGAGTAAAGGCTGTGTGTCTGTACCTGAGGTGTAACAGAGTAGATGTAAACCTTCCCTCTCTCCCAACCCTGGCTGTAGTACATGGGAGCTGCCACCAGGAGGACATCAGTATGTCCATCTCCATCTACGTCCATCGATAACAACTCGCTGCCGAAATACGACCCGATCTGAGGAGAACGCAACACTGTGTGAGAACAAACATGACGGCACCCAAAAGTGGAGCCAAAGCATCTTAATCGCCCCCTGGTGGCTCGCTGCAGTATAGGTCATAAACCCCACCTCCTCCATGTTGGCATATGGGACATGGACCAAACGAAAAAAGATGGTTTCTGTCATTTCAGGTCGTTCTTCTCTCACTGACGTTTGTTTAAGTGTTTCTAATCAGTTTAGTTGGAATCAGTTATTTGATGATATAAAAAAAGGCAGAGACAAAATGATTGACAGCTGAGACTGACTCCTGATTGGTCGAGTGCATGTATGGGCGGGACCTCGATACCATGTCTCCACTTTAAGCAAGATGGCAGCGTTTGTATAATTTGGCTTTAATTTCTGGACAGTGGGAGGAAGTGGAGACGTGTCGTCCATTTTTATTTTCAGTCTTTTCTTCAAACAGTAAATGTGGTTGAACTCGTTTACACATTTCTTGTCATTTTGCTTTGGTCTTGTTGAAGTAACAGAATGTGTGTTACATAATCATTTAACACAAACAGTCCTGACGTACCACAGAAGAAGAACAAGTCTTCAGGACGGTTCACACATTATAAGACACTGGTCAAACAACATGTGGGTGTGTGCTCCTGTGTTTAGAGATATTTTCTAATCTCTGTGTCTATTTCTGTAATACAGATGATGGATGGGCCTGGTTTTACTGGGAGCCTGTTGCCAGGGGAACAGCTGGAATCATCATGAGATGGTGATGTGTTCCACATGTCTCAATTTGCATATTACGATACTCAATCATGCTATCTTGCCATCTGGTACATATTTTGTCTGTGTGTGTGTGTGTGTGTGTGTGTGTGTGTGTGTGTGTGTGTGTGTGTGTGTGTGTGTGTGTGTGTGTGTGTGTGTGTGTGTGTGTGTGTGTGTGTGTGTGTGTGTGTGTGTGTGAGACCTGCTCTCCCAGCAGGCCATGCAGGATGGTCAGGTTTCCCGTGTTCTTCAGCGTGAAGATGATGACCTTGCCGGTGTGGTTGAACCTTGGCGCCCCGGCCACGTACAGCTGTGAGCCCCGAGCCGAAACAAGCGAACCCACTGAGTAACCTGAAGCCAGGACCAGACCGACAGGAGGCAACACACTTTACAAATCATTGTCTTGACAGATGTTCAGAATATTCATGGTGCGAGAAGGATGAATTTATTTTGATGAGTCCCAGTCTCTTGCTGTAGCGCCACCATGAGACCAATGTGAGCCTCACAGTAACATCTCTGACATTCATGCTCTGAGGTGGATGAACCTTTGTGACTTTAACATCTGTGTGGATTTTACCATGGTGTGCTGCTGTGTGTATGGAGCCCTGCAGCCTCTAGGGGGCAGCAGCAGGGAGCTCAACTGAGAACACTTCAGTTTAAATCAGTAGAGTAGGAACACCCGAGGTGAGTAAAGCTCAATAGTTGTACCCAGATAGGCTCCGTGGTTCTTCAGCTCCTCTGGAAACTCCTCCCGATAGGAGGATTTTGGAGGAACAACTTTCCCGTGTTTAGTTTCTTTCAGCACGGCACCGGTCCAGTCGTAGGCGCCGACCGCCCCGAGCAGAACGCCGTCCTGAAGGAAAGATGTGGAGATCATTTATTTATTTTACTTTAAGGACTGAGACGGACTTTTAGCCACGTATTCACTACTAGACAAACAGGTGCATCGAGTTCACAGACTTTCTATGTACCATGGAGTGTTCCACTAGAGGGCGCACCACAGAACTCAGACCTTTTAAAACTCCCAGATTCTGTGAATAAAAAACATGGCCACACTGGAGGAGGTGGCAGCTTCGACTCAGTTCCTCCTATCACCTCCGAGAAACCCCCTAACCCTCCCACATCAGGTAACGTCCAATTCTCAAGTATCATACTTAAAGTCAGGAGATCAGCTGATGACACGTAAACCAATAAACCAAGTAGCATTAAAACGTTCTCACTGTGTTCAAATGCAGTTCTGTAGCGAGGCAACAGAATAAGGGCGGGACGAGCTGGTGGCGCTGATGGAGGTAAGTCTCTGTAGATCTTGGTCGATTCGGCCTTCACAGCCTCCTTCATGAGCCAGGTGGACCACATCCTCTATCGGCCTCTACACTGCCCCCTACTGTTAATGTACGTATGGTCCAGTGTAGTGTTAATGTCTGAGGATGTGCACAACCAACTCCAGCCAGTGAAACAATGAGGAGAAACAGCAGGAGCAACATGTGAGTTCGGTGGATTGACTCACTCCTGCAGTATGAACCTTGTCACCTGGAAATCCCATCATGCAGCTTGAGTTACAGCTCAGATCCCAAATCCTCAGTTCCCACCACATAGTTCTCAGCGTCAGTAAAGTGAAGCTGAAAAGAACTGTGTCTTCTTTAGAATCTACCTGAGGGGACTAATCAGACGTCTGGAGTCCTGACGTAGGTTCAACTTCTGCTGTGGAAAGCCTCTGCAGCTCCACTGAAGTGGAAACTGTAGCTGCAGTCAGATGGAGGACGGCAGCTCTTCACTGATCTTCAGGAACACGTCAGGAACACGTCAGGAACACGTCCAGCTCATATGAAGCCACAGGGAGGTTAAAGAGTAACTTGTTTCCCTCCGTGTCCTAATGAGGAGACGTCTCCTGGTGTGTCCTTGGTGCTGCAGACCTGTTGTCTCTGCTCAGACATCGTGACCATGGTACGAGGGCTGGATCAGTGGCTCTGGAATCTCTCAACACGTGTTTGCAGCCAGTGGAGCTGGCAGATGGACTCTGGAGCTTGTAAACTCCAGATATTATAGTTATAAACCGCTGAGTCGTGGTCTCTAAGGGCCAGAATCCAGGACCACAGTGTGGGAATGAGTGAATTCTTGGCGACGCCACCGAGCGTCCTGCAGCATCTCAGCAGCACATGGACTGACTCTGGATCTGCACGTTCACTTCTTTAATCCTGCGTGAGGACTGGATGATGGTTTCCACATCAGAGTGATTCTTACCCTTTAATCCCCAAACTCAGGACCAGGAGACTCGTTGCAGTAAATAATTGTCAATGAGCTCAGGTGCATGTGTGTGTGCAGGTCTCCTGGTTCCTTCATGTATTAATGTGTGTGTGAGAGCGTTTGTTGGCAGCTCCACCTTCAGGAAAACCATCTGCTGTGTGTTACTGAAAGAAAGTTTCCATCAAGCCCTTTGGACTTCAGTCTGATGCAACTTTCCCTGGACAAGAAACCACAGAAATATTTCAGGAGGCTTCTGGTTCTGCAGTTTCAGATCCAGGACCAGAGCGAAGCTGGACGACTGAGGATGAGACCTACAACAATATTTGAGAATTTCATCCTTTGTCTACTGAGTTTCTGTTGGAATCAGGATCCATTCGAATACAGAGCTTCTGTTCTGACTTTTATTTTCTTGGAGAAAACTGGAGGATCTTCCGTAACGTTCTGTTCCCAAATCAAATCAAATATTTTATATTATTTCTGCCAAGTCCCTGAATTTTACAAGTAAAAGTAGCTCAGGATGTTTTCCAGAAGTGATTTCAGGAAAATTATAATCATCCTTGACCTCGGCCGTGGAAATCAAATTAAACTGAGGGAAATGACATAAAAATCCAAACTGGAGAGTCCAGTGTGAAGTTTCTAATTCAGAAACTTGGACTTTCAGACATTTACAGACACAAACAGAATCTCTTAAACATCTGGAAGCTGAAATAGCAGCAGCTGTACATGAATGTAACTGTGAACTTGACTCACTTTCACTAAATGTGAGGAGAAACCAGCCTGAGCCATCTGGAGACCGAACCCTCGACCCTGACTGCTGGTTCCTGTGAAGCACACAGAGGATGAGCTGCACACAGACACAACAGGCTGATGTGTGCCAAGATCTGTTTATGTGTCTTCAGTAATATAGATCACACTGAGAATCAACCGGCTGCAGTAGACCTGTATTAATACTAAATATTCTTCTGTGAATTAGCTTCAGACACAATGAAGAAACATGTTTGACTTGTTTTAATGTCCGCTGACCTTCCAGAGTGAAAATCCTTTCTCCCAGAGCGTCCACGATGTCTTTCAGCGCCGACTCGTCCGTCACATTGAAGAAGTGTTTCTCGTCCGGGTCGCTGGCGATGAACTTGATTTCCTTCAGAAAGGCTTCAGGGTTGATTCCCCGACGGTTGTAATAACCCAGAACCTGCAGGAGACGCTCAGTGAGAGAGGGTTCAAATCTTCTACGTCCAGAGAACCACAAAGGTTTTTATATCAGTACGAAGGATGAAGGAGTGAAGACTGAGGGGTCAGGGTGTAAACTGTAGGTTTAGTCTGCCTGACCCAGCACTAGACAGGAAGTCATGAAGTCACAGAGGTTAAAGATGGACGGACTCACAGCGATGGCGTACATGGTGATGTTGTCTCTCTCACTGTCGGCGACGGCCTGAAACAGCTGAGGACTGTCATGAGATTCACCGTCTGTGATCACGATCATCACCTTCTGAGCGCCGGGCCGGCCGCCACGTTTGAACGCCTCGGACCTGCAAATACCAATATGAAGGTGTGTGAGGAACCTGGCAGGACACTGAGTGATCCTTATAAGGGAGGATTTGGAGTCGTACCTCGCCACGTTAATGCCCAGCGCCGTCCTCGTCTCCTCTCCGCCCCGCTGGTCGATGCTTCTGGCGGCCTCCACCACCTTCTCCACCGTCTGGTACTCACCCAGACTGAACTCATGGACCACTGCGGAGCCGTACTGAACCACACCGACCTGCAGAGGAAACGCAGCTCAGTCTAAACCTGAACCTGCACCGTGAGGTCGGCCCGGTTACAACAGTTATCATTATTTCAATAAAAGCTAAATCAACAACAAACAACAAACAGGAGAAAGGGTCAAGTACAAACCAGCTTTGGACCTGTTTAATATATTTAATCTTCAAGGTTGAATGTGTTTAATGTGTTTTATCTGGTGATGAACCGACCTGCGTCTGACCTGAGCCGATGTAGAACTTGTGCAGGATGTTGATGAGGAAGTCCTGCACCTCGTACCACGGGTAGATGGAGTTAGAACCATCCAGAACAATCACGATGTCCATGAACGTCTCACACCCTGAAAGATAGAGAGAAAACAAGATGGATGATGGATGATGGATGATGGATGATGGATGGATGATAGATGATGATGGATGTATTACTCTGCAGGGCGGGGGCGATGGTGTGGGACAGTCTGAAGTTGCGACTGACTCTGGAGCAGATCCCGGTGCTGTAGAGAGAACTTCCACATTCATGAGACCAGAGCGGTCCACAGGTCTGAGGACACACAGACACACACCAGTCCAATACACACAACACAAAACAAATCCAACACAGATTCATTTAAAACAACAATTTGAACCAATAATCATGTTAATCTGTATCAAATATTTTAATAATCTGAAATAAATCCTGTCAGTGAGTCAAAGGTCTGAAGCTCATTGTCCTCTCATCAGCTCCACCTAGAGGTTTGTTTGAACCCTGTTCTCTTGTGTGGTTGTTGGTTTATTTAAACTACTGGACTGGTCACCAGTTAACTTTCTATTGGTCAGTGAAGAACTCATTAAGTGTTGGTGTGGATCTGGATCAGGGAACTTTGTGAGGTCGATCGTTTTCAACATTTTCACTGATTTCTCAGAGAATCATGATGAAAATAATCAGTATATATATATATATATATACAGTATATATACAGTATATATACAGTATATGGGTCTGTTGGGTCTTGGTGGAGGTTTGAGCTGTACTGAGTGATATAGGTAGAAATGGAGCTGAGCTGGAGGACGTGTCTCTGTCGTGAGACGCACCACAAAGCTGCTGTCTTTAGGGTTGGAGGTCAGCGTCATGCCCAGCCTCATCTTGTCTTTCCTCTCAGACACGTTGTCCAGAGAAAGTTTCCCTGGAGACAAATAAACACAGTTCATCCCTGAGGACGGTTTGAAACATGCTGATGTAGTCGCTGTTTGAGAAGAGCCTCAGTGGTCAGAGCTGCAAACTGTGTTTTTGAGTTTTGTGTGTTTACCAAACTCCAAAATTGAGTCTGTGTGAATAAAAAACATTAAAAGAAGAAGAAGGAGAAGAAGAAGAAGATGACGACAAAGAAGAAAGCAACAATGAAAAGGAAGACAACAACAAAGGAGGAAAAGGAGGAAGGAGAAGAAGACGACAGAAAAGAAAAAGAAGCCAACAACGAAGAAGACGATGATGAAGAAGACAACAACAAAGAAGATGAAGAAGATGAAGAGGATGAGGAGAATCAGACAAAAAACAAGGAATATTAAAAAGACAATGACAAAGAAGACGAATAAGAAGGAGCGTCTGCCTCTGAACTCTACCAGGCAGTGGTGGAAAGTACCTGAGTACATTTACTTCAATACGGTTGTGAGGTGTTTGTACTTGAGTATCCTGAGTATCACTGCTTCACACTTCAGTCTCCAGTAACAAGTATTACTCACTACTCTCCTTCAGGTGAAAATACTTTTACTTTATTGTAAGTATTTTAAATTGAGGAGCTGTTCATTGGACTGTGGAGACTCAGCGAGTCGCTCACCCAGCTGCAGGCGGCTGCAGTTCACTGAGCTGCTGGTGTCCAGCGGACATTTGTACACGTCACCGGTCTGCTGCCTCCCGGTGGATTCTAACGGAGCTCCGACCAGCAGCCTGGAACACACACACACACACACACACACACACACACACACACACACACACACACACACACACACACACACACACACACACACACACACACACACACACGTCTTTATAGATGTTCATGATATAAATGAAGCACAATTCTTGTTATTAATTCATTTGAAACCATCATCTTGGCTCTGCTCAACCTCCAGACTGCAGATGTGATAAAAACCAAATTCTCCTCCTCTTCAGCCCTAAAAGGTTTTCGAACATTGTCACATCGGCCAAATTTAAACATTTAATTAGATTTAGCTTCATAAAAAATCGGCTGACGAGTCAGAGCATCCATCCCGTAGCCTCACGCTTTTATGTGAAGAGCAGTTAAACTGGTGACACTTTACCAAACTGATCCGTGGTGACTCCGCCCTGGGATAATATTTGGAAATGGAAGTTTGGAGGTGAACACAGTTGATGACGTGGTCTCATGCACAGTGATATAACTTTGTTAAAACTACTCATCACTCAGTTCTGCGTCTCTGCTGTTTTATGGTATCTGAGCATAATTAGCTTTAATTTGTTTCATTTAATAATTGAAGGTTCTTAAGGAAAATGAATGTCACGTGACCACTTATATCACTGCTGGTTTAAAAGTGGATTTATAATCTGATCACGTCTCCAAAATATACGACGCATGGGTCAGAGTTTCATACACCTGCTCACATTCTCCCATCAACTTGTTTTTTAGATACCAGCTTTTGCCAGAGAAGTGGCGTACGCATGTTTTCAAACCAGTTTTGTGCTCACGCAACGGCCCCTGGAGTCTACGTCCATTTTTAAACACAGGTGATGTTTGTATGCTACTTTTCACAATGCATTGTGGGATATTATAAGAGTGCTTTCAGAGCAGGTGAGACAGAACAGAGGTTTAACCAGCTGAGGTTAAACCTGAAGATCACGTCTCTGCAGTGACTCGGAGTCACAGACTGTCGCTGCAGGTTCAGTTCTCTGAATGATCATACGACAGATGTTCAGTTGTGCTGTTGCCCTCAGAGTTCAGCAGCTGGAGGAGCGACCGGCGACCACACTGAACCACCCTGCTGCTCCAGTGTCGCACAGCGAGCAGGTTATAAGCACCAACCAGAGGAAACACCGCCACATGTGGCTTGGACGGCAGCGGTTCTGGGAACAGGCCTGAGTCACATACCAGAGGACAAGCTCAGCGCTAACCCTCAATCTGCTAATGCGTCTCCCGTCCACATCAAACGAGCGGAGAGCAGCGCTGACAAACCACATCCCACAGCCGGCAGCTCCTCTGACGTCATCACGCTGCTCGTTTCCTCAACAGGTGGTTTCTGGTAAAACCTCACAAATATACCTGCCTCCACTTTAATGGGCTATTTGTCACTTAATTACTAATTTCCTGCACTTCCCATAATGCCTTTCAACAGCCCTGGATCTGTATCATTCAGCAGTGACAGGAAGAGGAGAAGATTCTTCTTCATTAGTTTTTTTCTATTTTAATTCATCTTGTTTTTCATGTTGTTTCATGTCAAATTCCATTTCCTGTTTTATTTTGTTCATTACAAACATTCCCAGTCTTTGGTTCCTGGTTCAAGATGCAGCACCCACCTGTTACCTGGTTAGTTTCCTGTCCCTGTGTTTCCCACCCAGGAAACCCTGTTGATATTCCATTGTTCCTGTTTCCTGTCGTGTTTCGTGTTCCACAGTTTTTCCTTGTGTTTGTTTCTTGTGTTTTTTGGACGTCAGGTTCTTTACCTGCCTCTTGTCTGTTTTTCTGTCGATCAGTTGAACTGTAAAGTCTCACGGTGAATTCACACCAAGCACAAAGCTCCGCTTCACGTTGCTCTGGTGAATATTCAGCCATTCTCCTCTGGAGAGGGAGGAGCTGTGGTTTCCATGGCGACCTGAGGCTGACGGGTGACAGATTGATGACACTCATCGGCTTCTGTGACATTCCATCATGCTAAGATTTTGCTCAAGTTCAAATCTTTCAACACGTGAAATTCATGTTTATCTCAGGGCACCATTTGTGTCAATGGCAGGTCAAGGGTCAGAGGTCACAGGAGCCTGAGGTTTATGGGTATTAATAATGTTCCTGTGCATGAGATCGTGATCGAAAGAGAACAGAGCGGCAGTAGAGGATCATTCCACCGTAGTGAGTCTGGATATCTACATCAGCCAAACACCTGAAACGTAAATGTCACCAGGCAGCGTAGAAAAACAACTGTGCAGAGTAACTATGTCAGCCCCCCTTAAAACAACAGGCACAGCGGAGTGATGGGCTTCCCATTGGGAGGCTGGGGAGTAACAGACCACAGCACATAGTTTCCAGATCCAGCTGTGCCTCGGGATGCAGCAGAACCCGATCGCGAGACAGACGCAAATACTTTCCACTTATTTACCTGAAACTTCAAAGCCACAGAGATTTTGTAATCGTGAGGAATTCATCACGGCTGAAAGGTTCCAGATCAAATAAAAGAGGGAATCTCACCTGCAACCGCAGACAGACGCAAGAGGACCGGACGACACAGGTCGAGTTTCTAAGACAACAAAGTGTTTTCTCAAGTTCCATGAATCAGTCAAACTTTACTGAGGCTGAACAGTTCAAAGAGACACTTCATGTGTTGAGACACTTTAGTGATTCACTTTAATGTGTGTATCTTTGTCTAATGTGAGTTGTTATTCATAGTTTCACTTCATTTGATATAATCTGACTTCATCGTATCTTGTATTTTATTGTATCTACTCTAACTTTCTCTCATCTTCCAGCAGCACATTAATAATAATAATATAATAAAAATAGTAATATAGTAAATGTATCTGCTGGTATTTGGGGTTGAAACGTAGAGATGGACAAACTGTACAGGAACGTATGAGTCTGCATGAGAGACAAAGAGGCCACGTTATGAAACCGCTCCACAGACATGTTTCACTGATCAGACACATCAGGGGAAAATGTGTCGTTCCAACTTGATCCTGACGTTTCATCGTGATTCACCGACCCGGCTCAGACACGTCAGCTTCAACCTTTCCTGGGAACGTTTCCACAAACTCTCAGCTCTCTTTCCCAGAACACGAGACTTTGCTGGTCACGACCACAGAGTCTCATAAATCCACATTCAACAGGTCTTTTCTTTTTAAGATGGAGAAACTATCTGTAACTTCTGACATCATCTAAACACATGGAACCAACTGAGGCTGTCATGAACGTTTCATTAGGATAAAGAGAGGGTCATTTATTACACAGTATGGGTCATAACCCTCCTCCATGTTAGCAGATGGGACATGGACCAAACTAAAACATCAATGAATATGTAAAATAAATGTTTGTCCCTGATGTTTCTGTCATTTCAGGTCGTCCTCATCTCACTGATGTTTGTTCAAGTGTTTCTGATCAGCTTGGTTTGAATCAGTTATTTGATATAAAAGAGACGTTATGATTGACAGCTGGACCTCGCTACAGATATCTGCTTCCAAATGACACAAGGACACTTCGGCATGCAGATGGGGAAGACTGGGGATCGAACTGCCGACCTTCTGGTTGGAGGACGACCGATCTAGAATCTAGTTAGCTCGATAGCAAGATGCAGTATGTTTCAGTTGTTTTAACTAGTTAGTTAGCTAACTCTAGTTAGCATGATACTGTTACAAATAGAAAAGTAGTTATTTAAAACTAGTTAGTGAGCTGATAAATGATGGACACACGTCATAGTGTCATTGAGAGTTTGTTAGATTCAATGCATCTGTTTCTATGGACGTTAATAAACCAGCAGGGACTGGTTTGTGTACAGATGTACAATCTGGTTCCTGTGTGAACAGACCAGAACACACTGACCCACACAGTCTGGTTCTGAGATTCTCACCACTGGCGTCCTCCGGCCTCATGTTGCTGGACTGTGTATCCAAACTGGGTTTCTTTAGAACCAGAGAAGATCTTGAAGTTCTTTGAGTCAAAGTTGAAACAGAGCTGAATATCTGAAACGGAGAGAAAGACGGTTATTCCCACACTCCACATTACCCACAGCACTTTGGTACATTTTATATCTGTGTCCAGATTAACGGCCTCTGGATTCCCAGCAGCTCTAGTTTGAATAACCTGCACAACATAGAGTCTCTTCATTAGGGGATTTTCAAAAGGCACAAAGTCTCTTACTGAAGATTTGGACACAGAAAGCTGAAGGAAAATGGCCGATCTGCTAAAGTAAACTTTAGTTTGTCCCTAAAAGATTTCCTGGACTCGAACTTTCCCTCCGAGCACATCTGGCCTGAGATTCTTTTCCACTTTCCCACAGAAAAAGAATGAAAATATGAAACTCCTGATATTTAGTTCTTCCACTCGTATGTGAAGGAACAAATGTGATAAACATCTTCTGACAGAATCCAGAAACATCCAAAACAACAACGAGTCAAAATCCAGAACACAAAGAATGAAACCACTAGTAAGTGATGTAATAAAGTCAGTAGAATCCGTGGGGCTGTGTGATATGACTTCAAATCAATATCACCATTAATTCTAACTTTCACCTTGATTACGAATAATGCCCCCCCCCCCCATCCATCTCTGCAGCCTCTAGTTTTCAGTTAAACTGTTTGTCAGGGGCTCAGTCCGACAAAAACTGAGATAATAAAAGTGACGTCACTCCAAAATGTACAACTTTATTTTCCACGACAGGAAAGTGGAAAGGGAAGAAATGACTCATGGCTTCAACAGAAGCAGGTTGAGTTAAATATGTGTCTTCCAAATGAATGAGGATAAGAATGATCAATCACGACTGAGGAGGATCCAAGACATTCTTCCTCTATCGGATCATTACTGTTTGTTTGCTATTCCAAGCCTGGAGTTAAAAAACAGACTTTGATAGAAGAAGTGTGTCTTCATTTTTCCTTCCTCATGGTTTTGTGCTCAGAGCTCCAGTGACCTTCCAAATATTCAGCTCAGGCCACGTTCCAGACACAGTGTGAGCAGCTGAGGAGAAGTTTATATAACACAGAAACATATAAGTCACATTTCATCTCTGAAATTATAATCTGTTGCATGTGTTCAGGAGGTCAATCTGAACACAGTTGTTATTTTACACATTGTTTGTGTTGTTTCTAGATATATCATCAGAAATGTCAGGGCACCACTCCAGAGACTATAATAGAGACTTCTCTCATTTCAGAGATGATGAATTCACACTCAGCAGCGTATTGTTTCCATATCTGTACGTGAATGAATCATACAAAGTCGTACCATGTAAACGTCAGTTTAACTTTATTTTCTTTCCTGTTATGAATCTAATCCAAAGCGATCTGACCATGATCTCTGATGACCAGAGATGAATTGTGACCTTAAGACATTTGATCCAGAGCAAAAGCAGAAAAAGGTCAAAGGTACAAGAGTTTATATGATTATTTTAGAGTGAAGGAACTACACATCCCATAATCCATTGTGAATGATCCTTTCCATCGACTTCCAGCTGCTTCCTTCTGAATTCAACCTTGTTGATGTAGTGTTGTAATGTCATGTAGTTTGTATCCTGTATGTTATTATATAGTGTTTCATATCGTGAAGTAGTAGTGTAATGTTAGTGTTATCAGCCACATGGATCCTGACTACGTCATCGCTCGGTAACAGGGAGCTCCACCAGTCAGATAGAGCACCGAGGATTGTGGGTAGTGTAGTACCTTTCCTGGACCTTTCATTCAGACTTGTGGCTTCTACAGGAGAATACGACATCGTTTCACAGTCATTCAGTTTGTGGTCAGTCTACCTTGGATGGTTAAAATATTATGGCTGATAATCAAAATCTCTATTTAGAAAATGAATGAGATTTTACTTCAGGAACCAAACTGTCGAGATCTATTGAAATCGTTTTGATCTCATCTCATCTCATGATTTTAACAGATGAGTCCGATTTTAGGAGCAGCATTAAACCAAAGGTTTTCCAGCCTCAGTCAGTACAACCCCGCCCCACTCCCGCTGTCCGATCCTTTGACCCCACCATGATCTTTGACCTCAGGGCTGTTGCCTGTGAGCTGAAGTATTCCTCTGAGCTCCGGTTTGTCTCCTCCAGTTGTGAGAATGAGCTGTTTGGGTTTGTTTGCTCGTGATGAGTTCAAATATAAGACACAAGAAAAGAGAGCAATAATGGAACAATTTTCTCTGACTTTAAGTCGTGTGTTTCCTCCCAGCGCAGAGGAATTTGCTCGTGTCTGATCCGAGCCAAAGACCAACTCGATTTATCGGAGCAGTTGGGGAAAGACAAAATGAGACTTGGCAGAGAAGAGATAAAAGATCCATATCCAAGTCTGACAGTCTCCTGTCGCTGGACGTCTGTTCAGATGATCCTCGCTGGCAGCGGTGACACATTTCAAACATT
>NC_061487.1:28354289-28391789 GCF_022539355.2 Hippoglossus stenolepis
CTCCCGTCAATAAAGACGGGGCAGCGCTGCGAGCTGGACGGCAGCAGGCTGCTGTCACTCTGCTGGAAATAACAAGTGGAAACTCCGACGTAATCAACCTTTAAATGAGCCCGAGGGACAGACTGAAGGAACAAGACACCCTGTTACTGTCCCACATATGTGCTGAGGGACAGACAGACCTGAGGAAAGACTGAAGTATGGACTGGAGGACATAGAACGGACTGAAGGACACAATGTTACTGTCCAACATGTGTGCTGAGGGTCAGACAGACTGGAGGATGGACTGAAGGATGGAGTGGAGGACAGACTGGAGGACAGACTGGAGGATGGACTGGAGGACAGACTGGAGGATGGACTGGAGGACAGACTGGAGGAGGACTGAAGGACATAGAACGGACTGGAGGACAGACTGGAGGATGGACTGGAGGACAAACTGGAGGATGGACTGGAGGATGGACTGGAGGCTGGACTGAAGGACATAGAACGGACTGGAGGACAGACTGGAGGATGGACTGGAGGACAGATTGGAGGATGGAGTGAAGGACAGACTGGAGGATGGACTGGAGGACAGACTGGAGGACAGACTGGAGGACAGACTGGAGGACGGACTGGAGGACAGACTGGAGGATGGACTGGAGGACAGACTGAGGATGGACTGAGGACAGACTGGAGGACAGACTGGTGGACTGAGGACAGACTGGAGGACAGACTGGAGGACAGACTGGAGGACAGACTGGAGGACAGACTGGAGGACAGACTGGAGGACGGACTGGAGGACAGACTGGAGGATGGACTGGAGGACAGACTGGAGGATGGACTTTCTGAACAGTTTCATTTCCTGTTCTACTGGATGATGGAAAATAATTGTGAACACAAATAACTTTCATTTCATTTCTAAAGCGTCCAATAAAACTGTGTAATGTCCAACGCCCTGTTTTCACTTTGTTTCTCATATTAAATGTCGTCTCCTGGTTTTCATCAAACTGTTAAAAACTCTTTACAAATATATTATTCTTTAAATTAAAAAGACTTAATGCTAGCTTAGCGCACTTAGCTTGAACTGGAGGCTTGATTTAAATGTTCTTATCTTCAAGAGATAAAACATATTGACAGAATAAAGTCTTTAACAGGAAACCGGTTTTAAAAGAGTTTAATGTTGTTAAAGTGAAACTAGCTCGTTTACAACAGGTGTCCTCCTGATGCATTATACAACATGTCCTCCTCAGTTGTATGAGATCTTGTCGTGTTCTTGCTGTTGTGCAGTGTTTGTGTAAAGTCCTGCACACTGATCGTAATGAAGTGAAACATTGAACAAAGTGACAGTAAAGTTAATAACACAATCCTCTGCTCTGCTGTCGTAGGCGACACTGAAACAGACACACACCCTGTGTAGAAGCCAAATGGTTCCCAGATGGTTCCCTGAGGCCACACTGCTCCTCCACTGAATAACACGGGTTTGGAGTAATGGATTACTAGGGTTAGGGTTGGGGGGGATAGTAGGGATCATGGGTAACAATAAAAATATAATTTTACATTGTCCAGGATAACGTGATAAGTCTTTGAAATGGTTCTCCACCTCGACAACTCATTCAAACCTCCTTTGTTTCCTGTTTTTTAACCTGGACAATCATCCATATACGACTATATCACTTATCCTTCAAGGGGGTCTGCAGGTCACCAGAATATCACCGGGCCAACAAACAAACAACGTTCACTCTAACACACATTCTCTAATCAACCTGACTCCGGTCTGCATGTGTTTGGAGGAGCAACAAAAAAACTAATGTTCATCATAATTTCTTTAAAGTCATTAAACTTCACCAGTTTCTGGAAAAGTTAAAACAGGTAAACGATTGATTTATTAATTTAAATATTAAATATTTATATAATGTTTAATTTATATGTTGAATATTATACTAAACCTGCAGATGTGCAACAAATCCAGATGTTATCAACCAATCGATTGATGGAAAATCAATCAACAACTCCTGGGCTTCACAAAATGTAATTATTCTACATTTAATAATCCACCATGACAATGTGAAAACAGTCCTTTAATCATTTCTGCAAATGTATTAAAGCCCAAACTTTATTTTGATAATCAAAGATTCTTTTCTGTTTATATCTTTGTAAATGATTTGAAGACATCAACTTTACTGACAATAAAATCTATGATTTCTCCCTTTCTTTTATTTTGCTGTGAATTAAAAAAAGAGAAATGAATTAAACAAGAACATAATCGATGAATGGATGTTGCAGCCCCTCAGTGAGACATGTCTTTACTGCCACCCAGTGGACAGAACTGTGCTTTCATGTTTTCACCTCATGCTGATAAAAGAACTCAGATGTGACGTCTCAGTTCAGTTTCATGATAAATGACAGAGCTCAGAAGATTTGACTTTTGGATTCAAATGACAGGAAAACAACGTAAAACTCACTCGTTAAAATCATCACTCAACAGAAAGGTCGTGGTGTGAAGCTCTGATGCAGATGTGTGTGTGTGTGTGTGTGTGTGTGTGTGTGTGTGTGTGTGTGTGTGTGTGTGTGTGCGTGCGTGCGTGTGTGAGTGTGTGTTGCTGCTCAAGTTTGTTTGTCCCTCAGGCTCCTCCCTCAGCCTCCTTGGCGTCGGCCTTGCTGCAGCCAGCTGATCGCCCGCCGTCCTGCACGGCCGTAAACGTGACCTTTCTGTTGGACCTCTGCAGAAACACAAACACACAGGACCAATCACACACAGGACCAATCACACACAGGACCAATCACACACAGGACCAATCACACACAGGACCAATCACACACAGGACCAATCACACACGACCAATCACACACACGACCAATCACACACAGGACCAATCACACAGACAATCACACACAGGACCAATCAGACCAATCACCAGCGACCAATCACACACACGACCAATCACACACAGGACCAATCACACACAGGACCAATCACACACAGGACCAATCACACACAGGACCAATCACACACAGGACCAATCACACACAGGACCAATCACACACACGACCAATCACTCACAGGACCAATCACACACAGGACCAATCACACACAGGCTCTCAACCTTTTCTGATGCACAAGTTCCTTTCACCCAGAAAGTATTTTCACAAAAACAAGTAAAGATGTAGTTTTTTCTTCCACCTTCTTCTACCTGTTTTTCTGTGAGGCCTCTGGGGAACTGGGAAATGTTTTCGTGCCGGCACGCCGCCCTCTCCCAGTCGTCCAACCACAGCTGGCGGCGATACTGCGACTGGCGGGCCGTGATCCGCTGGTAGATGGCCTGATTCTGGCGACTAACCAGCAGAAGCTCCTCCCTCCTCTTGTCAGCGTTAAGACTGAAGGAGACAAGGTGATAATAATCAATCAGAAATGTCTGATGTGAGCTCGCTGTCTGTTAAGAGAGGATGATTGACAGGATCAAAAGATTCCTGCTAAAAAAGCAACATTGATATATATTAATGTTACTGTGACGACTACACACACACACACACACACACACACACACACACACACACACACACACACACACACACACACACACACACACACACACACACACACACACACACACACACACACAGACAGACACACACACACCCATGACTTCAGAGGACATTGATTTCCTGCAGACTCTCTACACATCCCATCAGGCCTGGGGATACCCTATTTGATCAGCTCCACGACCCGAGCCCGGATAAGAAGGAGACAATGGATGGATGGACGTTATGAGAACTTGCTTTTTGTCCCCATAAGAAAGACAAATCCCCACAACATGACTAGAACCTGGACTACACACACACAGACATCCTTATTCCATTGATCAAACCAAAAACTTCCCCCGAACCTTAACCAGGACTAGTTCTTTACTAACCCTGTCCACAACTAAACCACAGTAGAAATACTCGATTACAAGTACTGATCAGATTACCTCCTCAGGTGGTGCTGGTTGTGATTGTCGACGAGACCTTTAGAGCAGACGATGTCGGCCAGTCTCGAGGCCAGGAGGCGATTATCTCTGTCGATGGTCGACCGTCGCTCGTCCTGCAGCTGAACCACAGAAACCAGTTATGACATCATCTCTGTGTCCGACTCTCAGATTGAACTGAAAGCTGAAGTTAGAGTTCTTAAGTTTTGTTTGTGTGACCTCTGACCTGCAGCTTCTTCAGTTTGAGCTGGATGTGAGCTGGTGTCCTGGTGCCCCTGGTGTCCACTAGAGGGAGGGCGGAGCTTACCTGTACAGAAACACAGGTGAGTTCAGTGAGGGAATAGAACCTGAACTCTCTTTATATACAGTCACTGATGGTCTTTATATACAGTCACTGATCATCTTTATATACAGTCACTGATCCTCTTTATATACAGTCACTGATCATCTTTATATACAGTCACTGATCATCTTTATATACAGTCACTGATGGTCTTTATATACAGTCACTGATCATCTTTATATACAGTCGCTGATCATCTTTATATACAGTCACTGATCATCTTTATATACAGTCACTGATGGTCTTTATATACAGTCACTGATCCTCTTTATATACAGTCACTGATCATCTTTATATACAGTCACTGATCATCTTTATATACAGTCGCTGATGGTCTTTATATACAGTCACTGATCATCTTTATATACAGTCGCTGATCATCTTTATATACAGTCAGTGATCCTCTTTATATACAGTCACTGATCATCTTTATATACAGTCAGTGATCCTCTTTATATACAGTCACTGATCATCTTTATATACAGTCAGTGATCATCTTTATATACAGTCAGTGATCCTCTTTATATACAGTCACTGATCATCTTTATATACAGTCACTGATCGTCTTTATATACAGTCACTGATGGTCTTTATATACAGTCACTGATCATCTTTATATACAGTCACTGATCATCTTTATATACAGTCACTGATGGTCTTTATATACAGTCACTGATCATCTTTATATACAGTCACTGATGGTCTTTATATACAGTCACTGATCATCTTTATATACAGTCACTGATCATCTTTATATACAGTCACTGATCATCTTTATATACAGTCGCTGATCATCTTTATATACAGTCACTGATCATCTTTATATACAGTCACTGATCATCTTTATATACAGTCACTGATCATCTTTATATACAGTCACTGATCATCTTTATATACAGTCACTGATCCTCTTTATATACAGTCACTGATCCTCTTTATATACAGTCACTGGTCGTCTATATACAGTGTAAGTCCTCCTACCTTCCTGCGGTGGGTGTCGTAGTCGCTCTGGTCCCATCGCTGCTGCAGGTATCGGTTGGTGACGGGTTTGAACGGCTGGTACGACCTGTGCATGTTTCTCAGTCTGAACCAAGGTGAGTGTGTGTTTGCAGGTCAGGATGTTGTAACCATGGAGACGTACCCCTCTTTATGTCATCACAGCTAGATAAGGTTCCTATTAATTATTGCTGAGCTGGTCTTTTTAACCATGGTGAGGCACACACACACACACACACACACACACACACACACACACACACACACACACACACACACACACACACACCTTAAATCCATGTAAGCTCGCAGCTCTGAACATGCATCGTTGATCTTTTTGATCATTAAATGTTGATATTGTGGAGAGCACATTGACAGAAATGCATCATTTTTAATTTATCAACAATTATATAGAGATAGCTGTTAATAGAGATTAAACAAAATGTCGTCTGGAGTCCAGACATTGTCATTTGCAGACTCTGGACCTAAAACACCTACAGACAGTATCACTTTGTGTTTGTGAGACTCGAGTGATAAAAGAAAGTAGACGATGGGCTCACAGTCAGATGACTTGGCTTCTGTGTGAGTTACTTATCTTAAATCTGAGTTAATGTCAGAAGCGGCTACAGTGAGAACAAGGTCTTTATTCTGTCAAACTCTATCCTGTCAAACATTTCCTCTTTCATTTATGTCAGGGCAGGTCACCGCAGGGCCTCCCCCGGACCCACAGGAACAAACCTGTGTGGCTCACAGCCGCTAAGTGTCCTTGCCTCCTTAATAAAGGAAGTGTGTGAGATGAAATGTGACCAGAACTGAACCTCAAATATCTGAGGAGGTGAGTGCAAAGGGATTCCTCCACACGGTGTCCCTGTGGGGGCCACAGCCGGAAATAATGACGTCAGACAAGCTCACAGACAAACAGCTCCCTGGCTTTATGAAGCCGTCAGCTCCAGTTAACGTGACGGGGGAGCAGCGCGGCGAGCCAGGCCTCCAACAGGGTTGTGTTTCTTGGCAGGTGCATCTGGTATGAAACCAAAACCTCAGTCCTGTATTTCACAGTTAGTTGTAGCCTCAGTGAAGCTTCCTCAGTCTGATCTGTTTTTTGGGTTGCAGCAGATTGTGTAAGTCACATGTTTTCAGGGCCTATACGTCACTTTTCTCTGCTGCCGGCGTCTTGCTGTGAGCAGGTGGTGGCGATGGTCGCCAAGAGCATCAGCCGTCGTTTCACAGACCAGAGGTTATAATCGTTCTCTGAGCAGCAAATGGACGCCACAGTGACCAGATGGGCCGTGGCCAACTGGTTAGCATGCTAACTTTAGCAAAAAGCAAAGAAATGATAGAAACCGCTGCGCCTCAGTCACCAAAAGTTATTAAGAAGAAATTTCTTCTGAAAACCCACTTCCGCCGCTTTTACGAAGATTCTGATATTGACCAAAATGTTCTTATCTGGGATTTGTTCTTATGTAAGAACAGAATCTACGCATGTATCACGTGACTCCTCATTAGATCCTGATTACCTCTTCATCACTTAGTCACCGCTCGGCTCAGTCCGTCCTTAACAAGGAGAGAAGAGTCAAATAGAAATGTAAATGTAGCTGCACAGGCTATTGATTAAAGGTGCAATCAGATGGAAAACACACACACTACAGGTAATACTACTGTGTGTGTGTGTGGGTGTGTGTCATGCCAAAATTATCATATCCTTGTTGCCTGGGTAACCATCCTGGAATCCCTACATTAAACACAAGTGTGTTTGTGTATGATCTTGTATGATTATCTAAGTGAGGACATTTTTCCTCCTGTCAGCTGACACCTGGTTTTAAGGTTCAGGGTAGAATCATGTTTTTTAAAAGTCCTCACAGAGACATAAATATAATGTGTGTGTGTGTGTGTGTGTGTGTGTGTGTGTGTGTGTGTGTGTCAGCAGTTAAGGAGCGGAGACTTGTTTGAGTAGAAAGACAAATGGCTGCAGGACATGATGTTCCTCGTGTCTTCTGTTTAAATTCAGGACCATCAGTTATTAGACAAACCATCTGACTATAAATTGAGTCCAGTCATACGAGGACGAGTTACCAGTGGCTTCAAAGTACCACAGCAGTGAACACAGATGGTTTTAGAACAGGGTTCGGATCAGGGTGAGAGTTACTTTAATCCGAACCACTTCTAGTGGTGAAGTAACAGACTGCAGCCACCTGAACACCCCCCCCCTTCCAGTCATGTAGGAGAATCTACGGTGGCCTTCAGGTGACAGAAAAACACAACTTAATGATTCTGGGCTACTGTACAAACACTGCAACATGTTAAACGTCTTCATATATATACAGACCTGGATTTTGTATATATACAGTCAGTGATTGTGTTTATATACAGTCAGTGATTGTGTTTATATACAGTCAGTGGCTGTGTTTATATAAAGTCAGTGATTGTGTTCATATATAGTCAGTATTTATATACAGTCAGTGGTTGTGTTTATATAAAGTCAGTGATTGTGTTTATATAGTCACTGTTTATATACAGTCAGTGGTTGTGTTTATATACAGTCAGTGATTGTGTTTATATACAGTCACTGTTTATATACAGTCAGTGGTTGTGTTTATATACAGTCAGTGATTGTGTTTATATACAGTCACTGTTTATATGTAGTCAGTGGTTGTGTTTATATACATATCAGTCAGTGGTTGTGTTTATATACAGTCACTGTTTATATAGTCAGTGGTTGTTTTATATAGTCAGTGGTTGTATTTATATACAGTCAGTGGTTGTGTTTATATACAGTCAGTGGATGTGTTATATACAGTCACTGTTTATATACAGTCAGTGGTTGTGTTTATATATTTATATATAACACCTTGATGTGCAGCCTCTTATATTTTGTATTTACAGTTTCAATCCACTTCCGTTCATGAGTCCAGATCCACGGATCCAGTCCCGTGATTGACAGTGATCCGGGGATCCGGGTCCCTGGATCCAGGGCTCCGGGGTTTGGTTGTGTGGTAGCTAGCAGCCTGGAGGCCCTGGTTGTTGTGTGTGTTTGTGTGTGTTTGTGTTTGTGTGTTTCCTCCTCTCGTGGAATATCTGGGATCAGTTTAGTTTCCATCCAGACCCGAGCCGCGGCTCCTTCATGTGACTGCTTCCCGCCGGCGGCCTCCTCTCTCCGGGATGTGACCGAGTGGCGGCTGCGCTGAGCTGGGAGCACGTTGACTGGTGTCGCCTCCTCGCTCCTCCGGGTCCGGATCTTGTAGCTGTTTCTCCGGGATTATCGGGCCCCATGGAGTGTACGTGAACCGGCTCGGATAGGGATTCCTACCGGGGTAAGTGGACGTGGTGGGGTCGCTCCTCCTGCTGGGATCTGGACCCTCTTGTTCGGGTGAAACGCGGGATAGCCTGCTAGCTGTCCCGGGGTTAGCTCAGCAGGCTAGCTGCCGTCTTTGTCTGGAGAGACCGGGGAGCTAAGGTGTATGCGCCCATCATCGGACACGTCCCCGCCTGACCCGCTCGCCCCGTGTGTCTGAGGGAGACCCGCTCCTCCGCAGCGAGCCGCCCGGGCCACGTGTTTAATCAAGACCTCCGTTAACTGTATTTATTAAAGGTTATTGTGACGTTTCTCTGTGACGCTCGCTCACGGGTCGTATTAGCGACAGTTACACCCGCTGTCTGCCTTGTTTTCCAACTAATGTCAGATCTAACCAGTGAACCTGTGGCTCCCAGTGCGGGTCAACTGGGACTGGGTCTGTGGGTCCCAGCGGAACCAGTTCCAGCTCGAACTGCAGGCAGGAGTGCGAGGGCTGTCCGATCATGGACGCATGCGTTGACAGTGAGGTTGAAAGCGCTGCATCGGCGATTGTCCGTCAGTCGGCGGAGAGGACGCTAGACCAGCGGTTACACAACGCGTGTGTGCGCCGGGGTTCGGGTCTGTGCTGAGCCGCTGGACCTCGGTGCGGACGCGGGGGTGGTTCCGGTGAACCGGTCCGTGTGTGGCGGTGATTTCACGGGGAATCTCTCAGCGCCCACAGAGAAACAGCAACGCGTCCGATAATGGATCTCGCTAGCCTCGTCGCGGGCCACGGCGGGCCTCGGACCCGCTGCGCTCCTGGAGCTCGGGCCCCGCACGGCGTCCGCACTGTGCCCCCGGGTTCGGACGTGTTGTGTCCGTGTGGACCGGACCCCGTCCGCCTGGAGTCCGTGGAGGGCGATGTTAGCGGGTCAGCGTGGCTCCACAGGGCAGTGACATCCACGGCTAGCGGCTAGCTGCTCCCCTCACCCACACCCCCGATTCATTCAGCTAACGGTAGCCCGGCTAGCTGGGTTAGCTCCGTGTCTGTGCTGTGTCGGTAGCACTCTTTACTTTATTCACAGGACGTGTGTGATGATCCAGCTCTCCTCCATTAGCACGTAGCGGCGTCCAGATGGGGGGGGACGGAGCTAGCATGCTAACTACATGCTAGAGCTGGGACACTGATGTCCAACATGCAGCAGGAACCCAACTTAGGCGTCTGTTGCTGTCAGTAAAACACAGTGTTGTACGTCAGTGAGCTGGTATGACACCAGGTGCTAGGTTAACTGCTGTGACGACAAATCTCCTGTTAAAGTTACTAAAGCGTGTGATGTCACCTTACCTCAAGAAACCTCCTTTTGGTCTGTTGGTCCATAATCTGTGTCGGTTGGTCTCAGATCTGAACAAGGTGCAGCCTCCTCCGAACCCTCAGCTGCTGCTGTTTCCCTGTGGAGGGACTGTATCTGCACATCAACCTTCAAGTATTTGCACTGTGGAGATAGTTCACTGAAAAATGAACATTCCCTCATTATCTAAACAGCGTTTCAGCCAAATCCAAAACAACTGAACTACCTAGTGACCGGATCTTCAAACATCATAATGCCTCCATCCTGCTCCTGTGATGTCATCCCAGTGTCCGGAAGCCCCGCCGGTCAGATCTGCCCTGAACCGAGGTCGTTCCCACCGTGTCCGGAGCCTACATGTCTCTGAGGTCGTCCTCTGCCGCTGTGTTGGCTGAGGATCACAGCCTTTAACCTCTAACAGGAAAACGGACCTGAATCCATGTGTGGTAGAAGAGGTGTTTGTGTGACTGGAATCCAGCTGTGTACAGAGCTTTGAGTGGCCATCAGGACTAGAGAAGCTCATAAAACCAAAAACCTTTTAGCACTTCATGTATTTATACAACCACGATCCTGGATCTGCAAAGAGTCAGTATCATGTATGTGATGAAGAGACAGAGGAGGAACGAGAAGCTCTGTGTGTCCCCTGACATTCTAGACCTACAGTAGCAGAACTAAGAGCTGGTCCAAGATGCACCTGAACCAGCTCTAACTATAAGCTTTGTCAAAAAGGAAGTTGACTCTGAAACATAGAGGGTGTCTTCCTGCAGGACGGACAGTGGAGATGATTCCACAGTGTTGTAATCTACATTCAGTGCGGCCACGTGTTGTAGTTCCATTAGCATGTCACTTATTTACCTCCGAAGCAGCGTCAGGGATCAGATCTGTGAACAAGGACACGATACATACAGCGCAGGTCTTTCTTTCTGGTAAATCCATTCACGTGGACCGGATCTGCGTGAACCTAAGTGTCTCCGTGGTCGTTTAACCTGCTCTGGTGAACAGTGGGATGCTGCCTGCTGACCCAGTGTGACATCCGCTGCATGATTTCTGCCGGAGTCTAAGTATTGTGCATCAGCGCCTTTGTGGCCTTGACAGTGACGGTGGCTGAACATGATGATGAGCTTGGGTTTGGAAATGTCCTCGAACACAGAACCGCTGAGTGTGTGTCTCTTTTTTTCATATATATTCAGTGTCAGGGGTAATTGTGGGAATGCATGAGAAGACAGTAGCTGAGAGGAAATATAAACTGTGGTGAAATCGTCCTGGAGAGACAGTGCTGGTTGTCGAAGATGAAAAGAAACTGCAAACTACAGCAGAGGAGGAGGTTTCCTGTCAGTCGCCTCATTTGTATTCTGAGGATATAGTCCGACTGACTGAGGACATACAAAAATAACTGAATAAAAAATTCATTCATAACATACATTCCTCCTACCTATTATTGGTTGTGAATCAACTGATTATCAATTGATTTATAAAACTTTCATCAGACCTGCGCTAAACTCCGAAATATCTCCTGAAATGATCTGAAGGAGCTGGATGCGAGAACACAATCGTCTGAGTCAGTGTCTGTGACTTTCTCCTCCCAGCAGCCTTGTTAAAAAATAGAATTAGTCTGAATTAACCCATGTGTGAATACAGCAGGAGATTCACCGCGAGTGGATGGGCGGGATGGAGATGTTTCCATCATGTAACACACGTGAAACTTGAATAATACAAATATCTCAGGATGAAAAAGACCAAAAGCTGGAGGCCGCCTCCGTCACTTTGTGCTGCCTCCTCTAGTTTAGTGGAGACCGTTTACAGTGATCCCGTTGGTCCCAGGCCAGATTCATCGCCATAAGCAGTTGATTATGATAAAAGCATTGCGTAGCTTCTGTGTGATAGTCCCGGAACTTGAAGGAAAGTTAACCGCACACACACACACCGAGTCTGCCACTCGCTCTCTTTCTCCCTTGCTCTCTTTCTCTCTCTCTCGCTGATACGTAGACAAACAGACACACATACACAAAAATATGTTCGGTAAAAGCAACAGAATTTGTTAAATTAGACGATGTATGGAACCGGAGGAGATGGCGGCGCGCTCGGTTTGGCTTGATTCTGTTGGCAGTGCTCAGCCTGAATGATGGAGACTCGGGGAGGAGCAGTAAATTACTGACAGTCGCTCAAAACTGTAAAACGTAACTTTTTCATGGTCCCAACATGTATGAAAAGACCCAAATTAACAGTGTAAGCGGACTTGGTGCTGCTGCGGCCCGGCAGTGGAGCTGTCCCCGGGTCCACGCCCCGACGCTGTGCGCTCTACCGGGTTCATCCAAAATCTCTTATTTGCCTTTTCAGTACAACGAGCGTACGGTGTGATGAGGTGAAAGACAGAGGCCTTAGCTTTCTGGTAAAAGTTTTTTTAGTTTTTATTTTAGATGGGACGTCCATTTTCACAGGGTTAAACAGGTGGAGATGACTTGGGTCCTTCTACTGCCGGATGTATGTGATCTGTTTCATCTCCGACTGTATAAACTCTGTGATACCTTATGATTGAGTGAGAAACAGACCTGTGAACTGTTTAGTGCAGAGGGAGACGTGGAGGGAGATTAACTCCCGGGTGGCGTTGATCTCAGGGCGTTCCGTTCAGCTGCTGCTTCTCAGGACCACTGACTGAATTCATAGCTGTGGAGCAGTAATGGACGGAGAGCTTGATGCTCAACAGTCCTTTGATTCAATGAGATATCTGTGAAAATGTCCATCTATCTCACAATGTTAAAGAAAGAGGGAAAAAACCTTGATCTGCACCAAAATGTATTGCGTTGTTTCCTGAGCCACAACCACATCCCTCTAAAGCTCGTGGTGATCAGTTGAGTCGTTCTTGTGAAAGTCTTTTTACAGACAAACGGACACGGCTGAAAACATTGGAGGTGAATAATCTGAACTTTTTGACACAGATTAATCAATAGTGAGACGAGCATCAGTTTAAAACTCTGCATATGAAAAAGGATTACAATGGAATCAAAATACAATGGTCACTGATAAACTATTTAAATACTTTGACAACAAAGACACATCAAAAATTACAAAGCAGTATTTCTGAAATACTATTTCATACTGAATCTCTGACAAACGACCAGTACATGTTGTAGCTCTGGTAACGTGGGTAGGGATGTGTTTGCTTGATCTCAACATACTTTGGACAATTTCTTTTCATCCCAGAGCATTGAGGGTAATGATGGGACGGCGTGCGTCCTGTGTCGCCCTGCGTCCCGTGTCGCCGTGCGTCCTGTCCTGTGATGCGTTGCTGTGGCTGTTAATCTTGTGCTGAGCTCAGAGCAGCTGACAAAGCTACACAGCTAATCAATAAAGCTGAGTGTCCTCTGTAACTTCAGGTGAACAGAGTCCCGATGGAGGCAGAACTCTGTTCACGTTCAAACTACAGAGGTGAACAATCAGCTGCATGTGCGTTAGGGGAGGGACGGCAATCGACCCGCTCTCGTGTCGTAATGTTTATGACAGCTCGAGGCAGCATGTCTACACGTCCGTCCCATTTGGGAGAACACGATAAGGAAGCTTTTCAAATGTGGAACAAATGTTCCGTTGGACTTAAGGATGAACTCATTAGAACTTGGAGGTTAAAGGCCACGGTCACTGTGACCTCACAAAACCCTTTTGACTTAAACTGCACTGGATTTTGACAAATTGCCCCCCTTTCTGTTGAAAGTGGTTGTGACTGCTGAAACTCAGTTGATAACATGACGTGTATAAAGAAGAGTTTTGGATCCAGCCGCTCTCCGTAGATCCAGACAGAGGAAAAGCATAGTTTCATGGTTTGGGTTCTTTCTCAGCTCTATGATGCTGCTGGACTTTGTGGGTTGAACATGTCAGATGTCAAAGACTCTGTGGAACTGCTCTGCCTCAAACTTACAACTGGAAATTATTGTTCAACATTATTATAGACAAAGTTCTGGTTTGTGTTAATTTTAAGTCTGATTACACATAATCCAGATTTCACAGCACTTCCACTTACATCCTGCTCAACTGTTGCAGTGTGTGCTCATCTCCTGTTGTTCATTTTGGGCTGAATGAGGGTTCGGGGGGGTGTTGTTGCTTTAGGGCTGAATGTTGTTTCAGTTCACTACGATTTGATCGTGTTAAATCTGATAAATAATACCAACGCTGTGCCGAGTATTTCTCTTAATTGAACTTTAAGTTCTTCCACGTTCAAACAGTGAGCAGAACTGTTCCTTGAATATTAAACCGTGAAGTCACGTTATCGCAAGCCCCTTCACCAGGTGAGTTTGAAAATACGACCGACAGGACGGAGTAAACTGATGCATTGTGCTGTTTAATACACAACCTCCTATCTGAGAGACATCAGAAAGTCAGTTGAGGTCGAATAAAGAGCGACAGTCTGAATAATGAAGAGGTGAACGTGTTGGAAAGTCTTCCTGTCAGAACGTCATCTGTGTGACTCGGACACTAACACCAAGGTGTAAAGAGCATCTGCATTTTAACAACTAAATGCTGTCCAGTTCTTTTTCCAGTTCTTCTACACACAGATTATTTTTTTACTCCAGCCCTGTTCCTCTTTAGTTTCTGTTGATCTGCTCTTTGTGTTTTTTGTAGTTTGGGGTTGGGAAACATTTAACTAATCATTAAACTGACGACCCACGATCCTCACTGTGGCTGTCCTGCAGCTTTAAATCCATCAACCACAAACAGTTCAGTTCATTGGGAAGGTGCAGCGTCTTCTCTGTGCTCTTATTGTTGTATCCTTTCTGAGGAGGAGAAGAACCTGTCACTGCTCCAACCTGAACAGAACCAGTCCTCATCTTCATCTAACCCTAACAGCAGAGTTGTGTTAGTCTGTGTCAGGCCTGACCACACTCGCTGTGCCCTCGTCTTGATGACCCCATCCCACACTACACTTACAGTCCCTGGTAGAGGAACACCAACAACTGGATGTTCTGGATGTTCTCCTGCTGCGGTTCTTCATATGTGAAAGTCTTGTAAATGTCCGGACCAATGTTCTGGACCTTTTCTCGAATTTATATCAAGTGACGAGAACTGACCCGCGAACGCAAAAAAAAGCTCTCGCACCTTTCGCACAGCTTTACACTTGATGGTGGGCGTGCCTGATGCCTGATGCGTGCATGATTGTCATAGCGACAACAACCAGTCACAGTTTCCCGCTCAGGACACACCACGTAGCAACATGTGTTGTCCATCATGGTCGATTTTCACGGTGGATTGGTACTTTTTTATTATGGATTGAGATTATTTCTAATTCGGAGCTAAAACACAGTTTTGAAATGACAGCTTGTTTGAGTAGGTGGAACCGGGTCAAGCTCACTCCTATTGAAAATGTCTATTTCTATAATTAACCATCAAACATGATGTAACAACCTGAGCATCTGATTCTCAGAAAGACAGAGAACCACTAAATTACCACAAATGTTTCCTGATAAATATTCCACTCTCCCTGAAGTCATTTTTAAAATTCTGTTGCCGCAGACATTTGAAGCCGCTCCTCATCCTCTTTACTTTCCGTTGGAGCTCCTAGATGAAAACCACGGAGACATTTATCATCCGCTACGGAACCATAAAGGTGGGATTTAGTATTTACAGAGTCTCAGCACTCCAGCTGTTTATGATGTCCTCCTACGGCTCTGCTCTCTGTAAACCTGACTGCAGCTGTAAGAGACTTCCAACAGGAGAAACGCTGTGTGTGCTGCAGGTAACAGCCTCCACACATCATTTAAAGAAGGTGTGTCAGCACCTGACAGGCAGCTGAACGTTTACAGCACCGACTGAACCAGCCAGTTGTGGTTCGTCCCTGCAGCAGCAGATCCAGTGACCACATCTTAACCAACACTAAGAACATTTCCTTTGGTTCCGTAGTCGTCCATCTTTACATTCAGTCTGTGATTATTACGTTAGCTTGAACAAGCTAACCATAACGTTTGCTACAACAAATGTCAGCTGTCACACTTCACAGAACATAACTGTGAAGGTTTTCTAAAGTCAACAACTAAAACTCACCTGGATGTTTGGCCTGTGAGCTGCAGTTTACTGATTCAACAATGTTGCTGCCATGATGGAGATCAGCAACTGGGGCACGAACAAATCTTTGTTTCTTTCAGTCTAATATTGTGAATTAAAACCTGATTAAAATTCCCTCTTGTGGGCCAGTGGCCGACCTCTACAATACGTGGTACAAATACAGCACATATTCACTTCAGATAAGATTATGTTTCATACTTACATTGTACCTTGCTTTTTCCTTTATTTAAATTTCACCTGCCTGAGCATATTTTCCCTGTAGCCACATTTTATCCTATATTCATCTCATGAACCACACTTTATTTTATTTGGAACAATATTATGTGGATTCATTCGTCGATGTATGGGCTCAGTGCTGTTGATATTATAATAATAATACAATTTATTCGCATATCGCTTTTCAGGAAACTCAGACACTTCACATAGACTTTAAAGAAAAGATCCACGAAAGATAGAAACACAGCATCGTTGAACATTGAAAGCCGTTCTGAAGAGTTGAGTTTTGAGAAAAGATCTGCGAGTGGACAGTCGGTGCAGTCGTGTGTCGGGGGAGTTAGATGGAAGCTGTCATGGGTTTCTCATTTTCATTTCTACTAATTTCTATGCTTAGGTTCTTTTCACTTAGAAAACACTTGAAACCTGCTATTTACATTTTATTAGTATCTTGATATTCTGCATCAAAGGTTATGAGCTGCGAGTATTATTTTAATTCTTGATTAATCTGCCAGTTTTATCCATCTTTGCTCCTAAGAGTCGACGGTGTACTGAAACGGTTCGATGGCCACAGTAAGGGATGAAACTGAATGTGCTGAACAGTGGGAAGATTTACGCTCCTGCGTGATAGCAGGACTAAAAATACACTTTGGTAAACTGGACACTAAGATGAACTGATTATATTATTGTGGTCAAATGTCGTTGTGACTTCACAATACAATTCTTACTCTATTATCAGTTGGCTGACATCGGTCTTTCATAGGCATATCTGAATCAGCTGATATGAAAACCAGATCTGCGTTTACGGACTCTACCTGGGACGTGTGGTTTACAGCAGAGCGAGTCGGAGGATGCTTCGGTTGTGGAACAGTCCGGGCCAAGTTTCCATCTGCAAAGCCTGGATGATTTGTTCTGCTGTTGGTGAAACGCTCACCTACACTCGGAGGGGCTGGACAGTGTCGGGCTCATTTCCATTTAAAGATCCTCCTCTGATGGACACTGACTCCTGAGTTAGACGCTCCTCTTTTCTTCAGCTCCTTCAACGTGACCTTGCTGCTCTTTGTTGGCTGTCGCGATAATTAATGGAATATTTTTGGGTTCTGGAATGTTTGAAGGAAAAAACATTTATTTTTGCTTTTAAAGAAAGATGATGGGGCATTTTTCTACTTAGTCCTTCTCTACTGAAAATTATTAATCAGAAAAATAACTGACTGACTGATTGATAATGAAAATAACTCTAAGTTGGCAGCTCTAATAATGTTGATCAGACGTCTGTGTATTGTTTGAAATTTACAATGCATAGAATAAATAAAATTACTAAATATAAGCTGTTTGCAGACATGAACTACTGAAAATGGGAAATACAGTAGTGTCTGGACATGTTGTGTAGTTAGTGTCTGTGAAGCAGCAGCAGCAGGTTGTCGGGTCCCGACTCGTTCAAACAGGAACATGTGGGGAACATCCAGGCGAGAGGCGGAGCCTGTAGAGCAGCAGGGGCGGAGCCTGTAGAGCAGCAGGAGGCGGAGCCTGTAGAGCAGCAGGAGGCCGGACATGACGTATAAACTCTGCTGTGGAAAGATCAGTGTTGTTGTTTACAGCTCATCCACAGCGTCGGCCCTCATCACCAAAAGATCTGGAACCTCCTCGTGTTTCCAAGTTGGCGTCTTCATCTTCGTGTACGGCTCCTCTTCTTCATCCTGAGATGTTTGTGTTCTTCCAGTTTCACGTCCGTCACGTGTTAGAAACCTCATCAACACGTCCACTCGCTCTCTGGGAAGCTTCCACACATTGTCCTGCTGTGTCCTCACATGGACTCACGAGGACATGTTAGACATTTTACTAGGAGGCTGCAGGAGAAGATCCAGAACATGTCCAGAGACACTGACTCAGACACGTCAGGAACATGTCAGGAATCTCAGTTAGACTTCACATCCTTTCAAAGATGTTCTCTCATCCGACCTGGTTTCTTTCTTTGTGGAGCCTCCTGTGTGGTTTCCAGTGTTTGCTCCATGTTGTGTGTTCGCTGTGTGTTTTGTTGGAGCCTCTGATGTTGTGTTATTAGCAGCAGGATTAGCAATGCCCCCCTCCTCCTGTCTGACCATCTGTCTTCTCAGCTACTTGGGTGCAGGTAGAGAAGACTTCAGCGTCTGATTGGGCGCACTGAGCAGTAAGAGATGCTCCCGCCACACGGGGTCAAAGGTCAGCCTGTAGGTCTATACAAAAATATGAAACTATCTAAAATGATTCCATCACTGCCAATCAGAGCAGGAGACGATAAATACCTTCGACTGCTGCAGAGTCATCTTTACATTACATTTCATTGAGCTGACGCTTTTATCCAAAGCGACTCACAATAAGTGCATCAACCATGAGGAACAAACCAGAACCACAAGAATCAAGAAAGAACCATTTCCTTCAAGAAAGCTGACCTGGAAACAAACGCTGATTCAGTCGTTTCACACTGACGCTCGAATCCAGATGTCGGTGACCGTGTGAAAGAGGCTCGACGATCCCGTCATTCGTGTCTGTAACAGAACGTGATTCATTTTTCTTCAGATAATAGTTTGAGATTTCCAGCCCTGAAACCGAGACTGGACCTGATTTACTTTGAATGCTCTGCTTTGTGTTTGAGTCTGGACGGACAGAACCTGAGGGTTTGGGAACGAGGACACAGACACGCATGTTGTCTTCCTGACTTGGTGTCATCGTTATGACGTTTCCTTTCCTGATAAATCCATTCGATTCCATCTAGTATATGAATGTAAATAGTCTTAATCTTGCCATACACTACCTAGGCCTGTCACCATATTGTTTATTATAGTTTTTGTTGAATGATATAGTGACACAGAAATAATAACGTTAAACGATAATGTTTGCGCCCCACAGAGTTCAGAGTTCAATCTGTGGGTAGAATATGTTTCATTCTCTCCCACAAGCTGTGATTGGATCATTGGCTGATTGTGGGTGTGACTCTGTGATAGTTGGGCAGTGACGTGATCCAACACTGGTCGCTACAGTAAACAGGCAATATCCAGGTTTTCATGTCCATATATTGCACGAGAAGTCGGTAAGATGATTATCGGGACAGGCCTTGCGCTACCTGCACCCCCCCTTCTTTACAGATGTGCCTGCTGAAGGTTCCTCGGCCTCAGATGAAAAGCTCTTGGTTGGCGTTCATTCTCAATTAGCACTTTTCTTGTCGTCTCTTTGCTTTGTGTGGAGTTAACCAGAGCCTTAAGCCAAATTAGCATTGGTGTTGAGTCAGTCAGGCTGTTAACGTTACAACCCTCCCCCTCCCATCACTCAAATGGCTGTGCATTGTCAGAGGAGGTCAGGGGTCACAGCATCCATTCATATGATAAGTGTCCTGAAGGAGGCTTTAGAGCAGGGATGTGTCTGCTCCCTCATGCCGCTTGTCACAGAGTGCTGCCGGGAAAAGGCTTCTCAGGGAACGGCTGTGATCTCTGGTCAATACGGCCTTTATGTCCACGGCAATAAACCTCCTCCTCCCACTTCACCAGGAAATGATGGAGCTGCTCTCTGACCATGACGGACGAGCCTTGAAAGCTTCCAGGACACTTTCAATCCACATATTTGCTGCTCGGTCTGAATATAGAGAGTGAAACATGAGAGCAGGGCTTCACCCACTAATTCCATCACCATGAATAACACCATGATACTGAAATGTGGAAATATTGTGTCGTTGTAGCAGTTTGTAGAAAAGGTGAATTTTGATTAGTCAGTGTGATTGTGCCACGAAGCGTGTTTTCCTTTTATGTAATGTAAATATGGACTACACCCCCACCGCTATGAGTTAGTTGTAAAACTCATTACTGTTGCTGCTGTCGACACGACACAGTTCTCCAGCCTCGAAATCAGAGACTTGCAGAAACGCTTCTGGCCTTGTTGTAGTTTAAAAACTGGGGTTGTGTTTTAGTCTGGACAAACAGAACCTGACAGATGAGCAATGACACAGACCATGTTCTCTTCCTGATTGGTTCTTATCAGTCACATGACTTTACAGTCAGTAGCAGCACTCATCACTTCCATACAGGGTTAGTAGCATACAGCTGTTAAATACATTGTACAAGTTATTTTTTAAATGCACTGGTATCCGATCGTTACTCTGTACCGGCCAGTATGCACGCTCCAGGTATGGGTGTCGGGGAAAAATGGTATCAGAACATCTGTAAAGGAGTTTCCAGACATGACCTGGGGAAAAAGTTTGGAGAATTGGGTCCGGGCTTAATCTGCAGTTTGCCTTTGCACAACGCAGCGGGAGGTTCTCTGCTCAAGCAGCATGATTCAGGCGAGGGCTGGAGCAGCAGGCGGAGACAGGAAGTAACGTATTCATTATGCTGCCGAGATCATGTGTTTGTTTACAGCACATCAACACATCGTCTTATCACAACAATCTCTGCTGACGTCGTCTGTGTCTCCTACATGTATAGCACCGTTTTTCTTGTTTTTTGAACTTTTTCGTCTGTATCGTGTACCGTCATCGCCCCCCCACTTGCTCGTGGCGATTCCAGCGGGGGATCCCCTGCTGTGTGCTCACATCGGATTCGACAGACTTTATGCAGACTTAATACTAGAAGGCCAGGTGGAGAAAGTCTGCAGATAAACCACAGGCTCTCACTTGGAAATGTGATTCTCACGGGCAGCTCCTCCGGAGTTCGGTGTCTGACAGCAGCTATGTGACGACTGGTTTGGGTTCATTATGAACTGAGCATCTTTAGCTTTCAGACGCTTGGTTCAACAATATTTGACAATGTCGCGCTGAGATGTGGTAAATTGTGATAAGCATTTATTGACTTATTTTTGGACTCTTTGTTTAAGTGATTATTCAACAGAATTGATGGTTGTAATGGTTTTATTATGTGTGGTTGTCCCCTCTCTAATCTGTAACTCTGTTTTCTGTGCAGGAGACGATGTGGGGAGCAGGGAGGAGGCGCGGGGACCAGCCCTGAGGAGGCGTCCTGTGGCTGGGAGGAGCACGGCCCTCCTGTGGCCCTCCTGCGGCGCTCCGGGACGCTCCTACTAAGATGTCCCTCAGCAGCGGCCCTGCAGGCGGGAAAGGTGTGGACTCCAACGCGGTGGACACGTACGACAGTGGTGATGAGTGGGATATCGGTGTTGGCAATCTGATAATTGACCTAGACGCTGACCTGGAGAAGGACAAACTAGAGATGTCGAGCAGTAAGGAGGGAGGGGGCATGGCTGCCCCTCCCAGCTCTGTGTCTGCTTTACCTGACAATATAAAGTTTGTTAGTCCTGTGGCCGCCACGCAGGGCAAAGAGACCAAATCAAAATCCAAGCGCAGTAAAAACTCTAAGGACGGTATTAAGGCCCCAGTCTCGGACGGAGTCAAGAAGGAGATTCAGGGTCGGGCCCCCGGGGACCCCCCACCACAGAACCCCAACTCTACCCCTCCTAAGGGAACGGACAAATCTAGTAAACCCTCCCGTACAACCCTCCCTGCTGTGAAAAAGGACAAGGATGGGATATCTGGGAAAACTAAGAAGGAGAAAATGGAGGTTGTAGCCACAGGAGTGGTTAACACTGAGAAGGAAACCCTGGCCCCCATCCTGCCATTAGGGGCCCCTCGCAGCGGCCCATTCGAGGGCCAACAAAACCCTGAGTTGGCTGCAGCCGAGCAGCTCGGGAATATGGCACTGGACTCGGCAGGGATGGGTCAGCCCGTCGCCATGACAACAGAGCAGGAGGAGGTGGACAGCGTTGAATGCCGAAATCTGAAGAAAGTCGTAGGTGGTGAGAAGGTAAGAGGAGCAGACTGTTTATTTTCTGTCTAAATAAAATGTTTGGTTGTTTGAAAGCAACTGGTTATCATGGAGGATTTAACCGCTTCGCCGTTATTCTCTCTCCATTATTCACGTCTTGACTGAGCTGCCTTTTTAACCAGGGCTTTAAAAAACTGATGTCGGTGTCAAAGAACATATCTGATCAAATCAAAGGCAAATAACAAACACTGCTGCACAGGGAAGACTTTGACTTAAGCCCTCTGGTAACTGACCCGTCTTCTGTCTGTGGATTCATCTTGATGGTTATTGCACGTGTCGACTGTGATGTCGACCCAACTCCTTCTCCTAAACGATGGGTGAATGCATCGAGAGCAGTGTTTTCAGTGTTACCGGCTTGTTTCCTCCACTTCGAGCTTGTGCACTTCTTTGCCGTGACAAACTGGTCATCGAGGTTTTTCATAGTTTCCTGCAGAATCTTCGTCTTCATCAGCCGTCTCTGTGATCTACCTCCAGGAGCCATCTGTAATCTCTATAGTCCTTTGTTAGTGACAGGTCATGAAGACGTCTGTAGAGAAGGACCTGTTCAAACTTCAGCTCAGCCATAATGTGACCGGTGGTATCTTTCAGTTTTACTGCCCCCACATCTTTAAACCTCATGCTCCCAGGCTTTATGTTTCCTGTATGTGTGTAGTCTCCAGAGTAAGACTTGTAAACGGACATGTATGTGTTAGATTTCCCTGTAAGTCAGGACTCTGTCCTCAGCATCACAGAGGCTCAGCAGAATGATCAGATCCTTTCAACATTCATGCTGCAGGAGAGAAAATGAGAGTATCGAGAGCTGCTGAGCCGATTTTGAATAGAAGATTGTGAATGGAGGTAACAGTTGTCTGCACTTGAACGTTACTGTTGAAATCTCTGAATAAATACATAACTGTAAACATGTTAATGAAGCCTGAATGGATTCCCCCTGCTGGCTAGCTGCAGTAAATGTCGTAAACCCTGCCCCCTCCGTGACACTGTCTCTGGATGCTGCTGAATGTGCGTCACACACCTTGGACTTCGGATTGAACCAGTGAATGGGGCAGCATAGGTTGCTAAGTGTCAGAATTTATAGTCACAGGAAGTCAGGAAGTCAAAAGTTCCAGAAAGCTTTCTGATTGGACGCAGAATGAGTAAACGTCCCTGAGTGAAGGATGAGTCATCAAGCAGCGTACAGTGTTTTACAGGAAGAGAAAAGACAGAGATTTAGATGTCAAAATACCAGGATGTTAGTTTTATAATAAGAGAGACATGAAGACTTAAGACAGAGGCACAGGATTCAACCTGGACCATGAATCATTCATATCATGGAGACTTCAACCTCTGCAGTCTGAGCCATTTCTCCTATTTTTAGTTCACCTGGTCTCCTTGTGTAATAAGGTATGACCTCAACCCTGGAATGCACAATCAAGTTCAATGCATCTTTTTTTCAGGACAGCCAGGGCTGTCAGAATATGGATACTGCAGTGATGTCCCATGCATTTATAAATAGTGATATCACCATAAAGACAGAAGAATAAATCAAATGGAAATTGAGTCTCACAGAAATTTAATTATAATGAACAAGGTTTTTGGCTTTTGAAAATTGTTTCCCCAAGTCTGGGTAATCAGGAGGGAAAAGAACATCGAACCAACACACTTCAAAAACTGTTTCAAGATTTGTCCTTCAGTTTTTATTTATAACAAACGTCCACGTCACACTACTACTACAACTAATCTACCAGGATGGGTTCAATCTCATTATTATGTTACTCAATTGCACTGTGTGTTTGGATCAGAGCTTCCACACACGCCCAGTCAGAAACACAGCCTCTGATTGGTCGACAAGTCAGGAACACAGCCTCTGATTGGTCGACAGGTCAGGAACACAGCCTCTGATTGGTCGACAGGTCAGGAACACAGCCTCTGATTGGTTAACAGACTCAACCCAAGGCATTTTGGGATTTCCGGTTGGCAGCTAAAAACCATGCTAACAACAACAGTAACTGTTCAACACGGAGAAATGGATAAATAATCACGGAAAATATTGTATAGAGTATTGGATTTGTCTCCAAAAGTAAAATCATTCAGAACATTCAGAAAGGGATGCGAGCGTCTCGGAGCCCTTCTTGAAAGTCTCTAGCACGCAATGGTTCCCGAGATATTTAGTCTTTCGTGTACTATGTCCTTTTAAGTCGTATACGACATCTTGGCCTTGTGAGGGTCAGCTGTCAGGGGGGAACCCTCCTCAGGCTCCTCCTCAGGCTCCTCCTCAGGCTCCCTCCTCACCAAAGCTGATGATCTGTGTTTGACCCCGTCAGTAAACTGTCAGTCACACTGAGGCGTCCCGTTTGAATTTCACCTGGTCAGAAGCCACAGGCTGCACACTGCTGCCGTACAAATGAGTTTAGCTGTGCAGCTAAAAATACCATCGTCTGTGAATGAGCCATTCACAAAGTAATCTAATTGAACCCTGCTGCTGCTGTTGGTTCCTTCAGCTGATCCGACTAACTTTGTTTCTTCTGGTCTGTCACGACGAGCCACCGTCCTTCAATAGGTGTGTGTTCAGGGTTCAGACCGGCGGCCACTTCAGGGTCTGATAGACTGTCGACTTACATTCACACAAACTGTCAGTTCATTCTGACTGAGCTTTAATTCAGCTGTTGATTTGTTGAATCAGAGTTGAACAGGCTGTGGATTGACTGAACAGGCTGATTCAACGTGAACCCGGCGGATCAGTCGGGTTAGTGAGCTGTTGATTTAAGGTTCAACAGGTCAGTGGTTCCAGGTTGAACAAGCTCATGATTTGACGTTAAACAAAACCCTTTGTTAATCCAGAGTTGAGCTGGCTGCTGATCCAAGGTTAAACTGTTAATCTCAGATTAAACAAAGCAACATGAAATCTGCTGTGGTCGATAAATCTTAATGTGATGTTGGACCATGTGAAACATAACGGTGGAAAACCCTCTAGATTAGACACAGGCTGAACTGTCGTCAGCTGACTACTGCTTTACTTTGACTATTGAGACGTTTCCAGACGCCACTTTGTGTTCAACCCTTTGGGAAACCACCTGAGACAGGAGACGGTGCGTCTGTCTGTCAGCACCACAGGCCACGACAGAGGACACTGTGTGGACAAGTCTCAACCTAAACACAAAGTGTGTGGAAAAGACGTGAAGAGTTGTTCTTCTGTTGGACAGTTTCCAGACAGGAAACATGAGCGAGAGGGGGGAGTGATGGCAGTGAGGGCTTCCTCCTGTGGACACCAAACCTTGGACAACCTAATATAGGAATATGTGAACATATTGGCCACGTTGTTCTGGATCTGTGCATGTGGTCAGATTTCCTCACATTTGATTTAATTCAGTCCTGTTGGTTTTTATAGCTCCTCATATATATCTGTGATGCTGACAATAGTGACAATAGTGTGAATTGTTTCTTTGCACTGCTGTTTCACTTTTGTTCGACTGAAGCAACAGGCACTGAAGACTACAGCCTAAGGTATGAAGGTATGAAGAAGTGGCTCCTGACCAGGGATACTCTCGACCACAACTTACAGCAGAGAGCGGCTTTCTGGGAAACAGATGCATGAGACCTGGAGTCAGGCTGAAGGGAAAGAGCTTTGGCTGAAAAAGTAAATTAAAAAGTGAAGCATCTTGAGAAGCTAACGGCCCCCTGACACCTCCGCTCTGCAGCCAGGGTTCCTGGAAACGCAGAGCAGGTCACATGTGGGAGCGCTGCGACAGCTCCTCGTCAGTCATGATTCGTCAGCAGGAGGTGGCTCCCCTGCTCAGAACAGGCAGAATTCACCTCTGCAATTCAGGTCCATTAAAAAAGTCCTCATGTGGCACCATCATTCTCAGAACCAGAGGATTCCTGGGCCCCCATCCAAAGAGAGCGTGGCGGCCTCTCCCTCTAACCCGGATGATATTTAAACGTCTCAACACCCCGTGGAGAAATAACTGTGAACCTGTTGTTTCATTTCTGACATTCTGAGTGTGTGAGAGCAGCGAGGGCCTCCTGCTCAGACGAGGACCAATGCAGAGAACACCGTTCAACGCTTTTCCAGGAGCACATTAAAGACTTTTGGGACTTGAAAATGTATCGTACACTGGGTTTCTTCAGAACAAGGAGACATCAAGTAAAATGATGGAATTTATTTGAACGGTCGAGCCCTGTGGAGAACATCCTCAGGTCTTTGTCGCACTGTCGGGGAGCATTTGGGATTTCTGTCATCAGATCGTGTGTCTTCACTCTGTCGCCGTTTTCAGACATGAGCTGTTGGTAAAATCCAGAGACTCGTCTCCAGAGCTTCTCCAGAGTTTGTGTTTCGCAGCTGAACAACACAGCAGCAGGTTTTCCACCGGCTGCAGCAGACGGAGACAGGAAGTGACGTATTCCCTCTGCTGCAGAGGTCATGTGATTTTCTTGACCACACACAGACACCGGTATCACCACGAGCTCTCTTCACATCTTCGCTGGTGTCTTCTACTTTTATGACACCACTTGTTCAGCAGGAGATATTATTATTGTTTTTGTTTCTTCGTGTTTGTGTCCCGTGTTAGAAGCTCTTCCCCCCCCCCACTCACAGTGAATCGGGGGAGGATCCTGTTCACACTGCTCCTGACTCTGCAGGCTTGATACGATGAGGCCAGGCGGAGTTCAGTGCACATCTGAAAGCAGCTTGAGCAACCAGCTGCAGAGTAGACAATCTACTTCCTGTGTACCCCACATGACCAGTGTATGTGACTGGTCGTGGTGTTTTCAGGTGTTAGTTTGAACGGAATTGGTTTTAGTTTTAAAATGAAAACACGTCTTTGGCCGGAGCCTCTAACTGGGGTGCATTGTGGGACATGTAGTTGACGCCTCCTGAAGTTGATTCAGTGTCTCTTCCTTTTATCCACAGTTTGTTAGAGAAGAATAAACCACGAGGACTTTTATCTGAAATCTGAGTCTAATGTCGAGCCGAGTGTCAGCAGGTCGACTGATGTTTCCTGGGGATCACATCCACTCTGTCGGCGTCTCAGTGTTTGTGAAGTTCTGATCAGTGTCACTAATCTCTCTCCCAGCGAGTGAGTGACCTTGAAAGGAATGTGGCGTGTTGTAATGAATACTTCTCTGACTGAATGGAGAGGAGGAGCGGGGGCCGGCGTTCTTCTGCCAAGGCCGAGCTGTGGCTGTGTTGTTGGTGTGAACTCGGCAGCCAATAGTGGGGGTGTAAATCAGACCCCGCCCCTAAGTAGGTGGAGTGTGTCCGAGAGCTGGCTGGTGGGTTTTCTGCTCTTCGGGGGGGTTTCCCAGCATTCCAGGCAGCCATGGTTTTTTTTATTCTAAAAGAGGCGAGTGATGGGCTGGATGGTTGGTTTCTTCTGTAACCAAGACAACACCCTCTTAACCAGCCGGTAGACGATTGAGCTCCTCACGCATCAGAAAAAAGACATGTTCCTCAGGTCCGTCCGAGCGTCCGCAGAGAGGAAGACGTGACGCCTGTAGGAACGAGGTAACACCAAGTCACCAAGACTTCTGTGTTTGTTACTGTTTCCATTAAACTTGTCGATTTGTACATTTGCTGCTTCCACCTGCTGCTTTTCTCTAAGTCAGCTGAGTTTCCCTGAGTTTCTCTGAGTTTCTCTAAGTCAGCTGAGTTTCCCTGAGTTTCCCTGAGTTTCTCTGAGCTCATCATCTGTGACCGACTTAGCGTTCGTCTGTTTGCTCTCTGCTTCGTTTCTTCATTAACGAATCAGGAGACGTTAAAGACGTGTGACAGCAGCTCAAGAGACTCTTGCCGGTCAAACTGGACTGAACAAACACTGATTAACTCTGAAAGGCATTCGGGCTACAAACAACCCATAATGCAACACTGTAGTTCGATGCGTACTCGCTCCATTAAAAAATAATCTGTTCTTTCTTCAGCACAACCTGCAAATGTTGTGTGTTCATTTGAGTGTTTGGATCAGCAGAGAAGTCGTCATGTTCCTCGGCTCCAAAGCCCCGAACACTGAGAGCAGCTGCCGGCGAGCATCACCCTGGCAGCTGATTGGCTGGTTAACGTGATTGACAGCCTGTATGTTGCTGAAGCGGACTGGTTCAAACTCCCAGGACACGGCTGCATCAGGTGTCGGCTGTTGGCTGTTACCTGGTTACCCCTCCCCCTGGGATCTGTCGCTCTTCACCCCCCCACCTCTCTCTTTGTCCCATTGCAGCTCAGGAGGAAGTGTTCGGATGATGACACGTCTGTTAAGGTAACAGAAGCTGCAGCTCACTTCCTGCTGGTGTTTGGTCAGTTAGGAGTTTTATGACCAGACGATCATAGATGAGCTTTTAATGGAGCTATAGAGGATTCTGTGTGTTGTGTTAAGGTCGGAGGAGGAGGAGGAGGAGGAGGCGGAGGAGGAGGAGGAGGAGGAGAATCCGGTGACTAAGGTTTCTGGTGATCGAGAGTGTGTGATTTGTTTCTGTGGCTGATGTTGGTCTGTTATCATTTTGTTTCCAGAGCAGAAAAGAAAATTCTGTTTTGTTAATCAGGTAGTGAAGTGCAACCTTTGGATATTTTAGGTTAATGAAAACAAAAATTCAGTTTTTCCATTGTAGTGAGTTTGAGCTGGTTTCCGACATGAAGTCTGGAAACCAATTTTTTCTGGACATTTTCTGGAGTTCATGTCTTTCCTTTCACATGAAGAACGCAGCAGGAGATGTTTGGGTTAGACTCGTAGGAACATGTGGGAACATCCAGGTGAGGGGCGGAGCCTGTAGAGCAGCAGGGGCGGAGCCTGTAGAGCAGCAGGGGCGGAGCCTGTAGAGCAGCAGGGGCGGGGCCTGTAGAGCAGCTGTGGGAAGATCAGTGTTGTTGTTTACAGCTCATCCACACCGGCGTCGGCCCTCATCACCAAAAGATCTGGAACCTCCTCGTGTTTCCAAGTTGACGTCTTCGTCACGTGTTAGTCTGAAAGGAGCTTGATTCATTTATATCAGGAAATCTGGAATCGGAGGATAAGAAAACAAGGTTACGAAATAGAGCAGACTTTCAGTTTTCACTTCATAATCAATGAGGTAGTGGATCAATCACATCAAATGTGGGGATCTCGCAGATCATCGTAAACTCAATACTCTGTGATTTTGGATAGTTGGTCTGAAAATGTGTCCTGGAGCTCTTGTGAAAGTGTGTGAATGTGAAGGGATTCAACCGATCTGCTCTCTTGTCTCAGTCTGGGGTCGTCTCCTGATGACTCTAATTTATTTTATTTATCACTTTATGCTTTTGCTTGACTAAACGGTTGATTCTTTGTTAATGTAATCAGATCAAGTCCGTGGTGAAGTGTGTGTATCGCAGGTCCTGATGATCACAGGACGTCACGTGGAGCTCTGGCTCCTCCAGCTGCTGCATGAGCATCACTGTGTCACACGTTCAGTCTGAGAACGTGTTGATCGCACCTTGTTCCTCTGTGTGTTGCTGGGAAACCAGTGATGAGAACTGGGTCGTTCATACCTCAGCCTGTGTTGTCGCCTCTTTCCGTCATGTGGGACGTGTGGACCTCCGTGCTTGTGAACCTAAACTTCCTCTGTCTCCCTCCTCCAGATGGAGTCTCCAGTCTCCACCCCTGCGCCTCCTCCTCTCCACCTCCTCGCTCCCGTCACCAACAGCGACATCTCGTCTCCCTGTGAGCAGATCATGGTCCGCACGCGCTCCGTAGCGGTGAACACAGCGGATGCGGCGCTGGCCACAGAGCCAGAGTGTCTCGGACCCTGTGAGCCGGGCACCAGTGTGAACCTGGAGGGGATCGTGTGGCAGGAGACGGAGGACGGTGAGACCAGCGCTCTTTCCAAAACAGACACAGGATAAATCATCCTGACACACATCTCACAGCTGAGGGGTCAGAACAAAGGCTCTGTTTGTTTCTTCTACATTTATATTTACAGCTGTGAAAAATAATGATAATCCCACTGTGGGAATCTCAGATCCACAAATGTTCTCTCCTCTGTCCCACAGGCTTCAACTTTCATTTGAGTTCTTCCAACAGAAGCTCAGCTGATGAGTGATAGAATTATCATGTTTGGTTTCAAATATTTTCTATGTGGATACAAAAAATGACCAAACAGTAGTAGTTTTTTGTGTGCACATAAAAAAAAATCACAATTAATTCAAACTCTAAACGAGAGCTCAGCTCAAACAGGAAAGATCATCTGAAATAAAGAAACATGTCTGAAAGAAAATGGAAGACAGATATGAGGGAGACAACATCTGAGACATCAACATCCTGATGAAGGGGAATTCACATACAATTACAAAGACTTCTGTCTTTTATGACATATTTATTTTTTTAATGTGAATCTTAAGCTATGTGTTAACTGTGAGATTCTTGGATTCTCACCTTTAAAGAAATGTCCACCTTTTGAATGTTGAATTCACAGTTTGAGGTTTTTAGCCTCGAGATCAAAAAACAAACTGTTTACTTTACGGGTGTTTTAAAAATGAATGATGTGATGTGCACATGTAAAAACAGCAGCTGGACCAAATAACTTCAAAACTTCCAGTCTTCAGACTCTGATCAGCTCTGATGAAGGGAAACATCTGACATGGAGTTTAACTGTGTGTGTGTGTGTGTGTGTGTGTGTGTGTGTGTGTGTGTGTGTGTAGGCATGCTGGTTGTGAACGTCACCTGGAGGAACAAGACGTATGTGGGAACTCTGCTGGACTGCACCAGACATGACTGGGCCCCACCAAGGTACACACACAGATTGCAGAACTCAAACAAGTAATCTGATTATCAGTTGACAGGGATTGTTTTTCTTCGAGGTCACATGATCGTGCAGATTCTAGTTGCAGCTGGAGTTTGACACTGAGATGCTGGTTGTATAAACAGTGAAGATTCTCTCAGTATGTGTTTATCATTTTCAATTGGTCTATAATTGTTGTTGACATGACTGAGATCAGCCTGTGACACCTGTGAATGTCTGTCAGTCCCATATGGTGAAATACAAACCAATCAAATGATCTGAGCTGTCAATTGCACATGCATAGAACATGCTGCCCCCCCCACTGACTGCAAGTGTGAAGCCGATTAGATGAACGCTTCTTGAGATACGAGAGACTTAGAGAGATTTCAGTTTTTATTTATATTATTTATATATTTGTTTTCCCTTCGGGCTAATCCAGCCCCCCTCCCCTCCTCCTCGCGGCCGTTGCTAACCAATGCTGTCGTGCTTTCAGGTTCTGCGAGTCTCCCACCAGTGACGTGGAGATGCGGAGCGGTCGTGGTCGGGGGAAGAGGATGCGTCCCAGCAGCAACACGCTGCTGAATGACAACAGCAACTCCTCCGACAACAAAGGCAGCGGCAGCAGTAAGACTCGTGGAGCTGCTGCGAACAGCAAAGGGCGACGAGGCAGCCAGACAACCAGCGCCACCGAGGACGCCAAGGCCAGCCCGTCCTCCGCCAAGAGGAAGACCAAACCTGCCTCTGATATGGAGCCCACCTCCAGCTCCGAGGACACAAAGGCTTCGAAACGCATGAGAACGAACTCCACTGGTGCTGCGCCCCCCCTCCCTGGAGGTAAACCTGATCCCCTGCCCCCCCCACAGCTGGACCGCACCTGCCCCTCCCCTATGCTCATTGACTGCCCCCACCCCAACTGTAACAAGAAGTACAAGCACATTAACGGGTTGAAGTACCACCAGGCTCGAGCCCATAATGACCACGACGTCCGTTTGGACCAGGACGTAGACAGTGAATACGGGGACGACCCGGCCCTCCATCCTGACCTCGCCTCCTGCAACGGTGCCGCCATTTCCCCCGCCCGCTCCACCACACCTAAAGGACGAGGCTTTGACGCCTCCTCCCCGTCGCCAGGGAAGCTAACGTCAAAGGGAAAGAAGAAAGCAGGGGAGCCTGAGCCCGAGGTGACAGACGGTGGCGAGGAGGGAGCATGTTTGACTGATGAGGCCAGCAATGACGGGATGGACGACAGAAAGGCCAAGAAGATGGCGAGCAAGCCTGATAAAGGGACTCCGAAAGGCTTAAAGCCAGGCCGCCCTGCGGCCCCCGCTGCCCCTGGGGCCCCCTCTCCCTGCGCCCTGCAGGCGTCCTCCCCCTCTCTGGGCTCTGTGGTACAGTCCGTTCCCAAGAGCCCTCAACTGAAGAACATCCAACCCAAACCTCCTCCATTGGCTGACCCCGCGTCCAGCCCCGCCCTCGCCAAGGACAAGAAGAAGAAGGACAAGAAGAAGCGGGAGGGGGGGAAGGAGGGGGACAGTCCAAAGGCGATGTGTAAGGGGGGGAGGTCTGAGGAGGGGAAGAGCCCATACTCTGATGCGTCGGACACTTTGCTCAACGGCTCCACAGAAGCTCACCAGAGCCGGTTGGCCAGCATCAAGGCCGCGGCCGACAAGGTGTACAGCTTCTCGGACAACGCACCCAGCCCGTCCATCGGTGCGGCCAGCCGGATGGAGGCCGGCCTCGCGCCCCACCTCAACCAGAACGGAGCCGACAACGCATCCGTCAAAACCAGCAGCCCCGCCTACTCCGACATCTCTGATGCAGGGGATGACGGAGAGGGGAAGGCGGAGGGCGTGAAGGTCAAGTCAGAGCCTGAACAGGGGCCTCGCGAAGGGGCCAAGAAGGCGCTGTTCCCCCCTCAGCCGCCCAGTAAGGAATCACCCTACTACCCTAACTATGACTCCTACTATTCACCCACTTACCCCAACCCCAGCCCAGGGGCAGCACCGGCAGCAACGCCTCACGTGGAGGGAGCTCAGGTGAAGGTGAAGAAGGAGAAGGAGGAGGAGCCAGAGGTGGAGGAGGAGGTGGTCAAACTGAAGGTGGAGCCTCAGGAGGAGAGGAAGGTGGAGCCAGGGCTCCAGCAGCCCTCAGTCATCCAGCAGCGCCCCAACATGTACACCCAGCCTATGTACTACAACCAGTACTACGTCCCCCCCTACTCCTACTCAGCTGACCAGGCCTACCACGCCCACCTGCTGGCCTCTAACCCCGCCTACCGCCAGCAATACGAGGAGAGGCATCGGCAGGTCGACAAGAAGCCTGAGGGCAAAGAGCGGGAGGCTGCTGGGAAAGACGAGTGGAAGCAAAAAGCCTCTGTGCCCCCCACGCTGTCCAGAGCCCCCAGCCTCACTGACCTGGGCGCAAAGGGGGGGCCGAACCCGGCCAAGTCTAAAGAGCCCCTGCCAACTTCAGAGCAGGCCAAGTCCGTCATCATGGCGAAGGGAGAGGACGCCAAAGCCCCCTCCGCCCAGCCTGAGGGTCTTAAGATGAAGCTGAGTGAAGCAGGGCATCATGGGAAGGAGGAAGCTAAGCCAGGGGTGGAGTCAGGCAGGCCGACAGGTGTAGAGCCCGCCATGTGGTACAGACAGGTAAGAGGACAGATGTGCACGGTTGCTGGAGTTTTGCTGTAAGAGAAGTTTTGTTCGTGGATTTTAAAATCTGTTGGTGCAACAGGTCGTGATTCTGATCCAAGTCCATCCTGGTTCAGTGTTGACAAAATCAATCTGAAGACCAGAACAGCTTCCTGATAGTTGGGTGGGATTTAGTGTTGGATGTCTGGACTCTACGCAGACGGGGACATGAGATACACAAACCCTCATATCACAGTCCACATACACAAGTGGCTGTTTCAAACACACACACTCACAAAAGTGTATCACACAGGTGCTACACACTAAATTCATTCATCGCACACACAGTGGTTTTGTAGCACGATGTATATGTTGTACTGTTCAGTTCTTATAGAGCTCCACTGTCACACGTCTGAACTGTTGTTCTCCTCAGGAACCCGACTCACGCCTGTGGCCCTACGTCTACCCCAACAAATACTCTGAGGCCCCCAAGCCGCAGGAGGAGGACAGGTGGAAGGACGAGAGGGAGCGAGAGCGAGACAGGAAGGTGAAGGAGGAGAGGCCTCGGCCCAAGGAGGGCCTCCAAAAAGAGGAGGTGAAGGAGGGGGCGGAGGGCAGGACGCAGCTGCCTCCAGAGGAGCACAGAGGGGGAGGGAAGGAACCGCATCCCCCACACATGCAGTTCTCCTCCCCCCTGGCCCAGCACCAGGGCTACATGCCCTACATGCACGGACCCTACGCCTACAGCCAGGGCTACGAGCCCAGCCACCCCGGCTACAGAGGCATGCCCTCCGTCATGATGCAGAACTACCCCGGTGAGAACACAGGGAACACAGAGAGAACACACAGGGAACAGAGAACCCAAAGAAAAGAGAGAACACAGAGGGAACACAGAACACACAGGGAACACAGAGAACACAGAGGAACACAGAACCCAAAGAAAGAGAACACAGAACACACAGGAACACAGAGAGAACACAGAGGGAACACAGAACCCAAAGAAAAGGAAGAACAGACACAGAGAGAACACAGAGGGAACACAGAACCCAAAGAAAAGAGAGAACACAGAACACACAGGGAACACAGGGAACACAGAACCCAAAGAAAAGAGAGAACACAGAACACACAGGGAACACAGAGAGAACACAGAGGGAACACAGAACCCAAAGAAAAGAGAGAACACAGAACACACAGGGAACACAGAGAGAACACACAGGGAACACAGAACCCAAAGAATAGAGAACACAGAACACACAGGGAACACAGAGAGAACACAGAGGAACACAGAACCCAAAGAAAAGAAACACAGAACACACAGGAACACAGAGAAACACAGGAGGAACCCAAAGAAAAGAGAGAACACAGAACACACAGGAACACAGAGAGAACACACAGGAACACGGAAAAAGAAAAGAACACAGAAAAGAGAACACACAGGGAACACAGAACCCAAAGAAAAGAGAGAACACAGAACACACAGGGAACACAGAGAGAACACACAGGGAACATGGAACCCAAAGAAAAGAGGGAACACAGAAAAGACACAGGAACACAGAAGAAAAGGAGAACACAGAACACACAGGGAACACAGAGAGAACACACAGGGAACACGGAACCCAAAGAAAAGAGAGAACTCACAGGGAACAGAGAGAATTTAGAAAACTTAGAGAACCATGTACCATGTATTGGTATATTAAACATACAGTACGTACACCTGCTACAAAGGGCGATTGACTTCTTCTCCATCTCCAGTAGATCAGTTCATCTTTCAGTTCTTTTCATCATGTTTGACCTCATGAACAATGACTCTCACCTCGATGCCAATTCCTTGTGTCATTGATTAATCAAGTTGTCAATTGTTCCATTTCCTGCTGCTCGTACAGGTGGTGTTTCAGAGTTAATACGTATATTCAGGAGTTTCTGTTACTGATGTCCTGCTGATTATGTGTTACTGAACCTGCGGACCTTAACACTTTGAAACCTTCCTCCTCAGGCTCGTACCTGCCGGCCGGTTACGCCTTCTCGTACGGAGGGAAGGTGGGGGCGGGAGAAGAGGGTGAGAAACCCTCCAGGTCCAGTCCCACGGTGAAGCCGTCCGGTGAGGCCAAAGCTCTGGACCTGTTGCAGCAGCACGCCAGCCATTACAAGAGCAAATCGCCGTCCATCCAAGACAACAAGACGCCACACGAACGAGAGCGAGACAGAGAGCGAGACAGAGAGCGAGACAGAGAGCGAGAAAGAGAAGGCGACCGACCGCGATCTTCACCCTCCCAACGCATCCTGCCCTCGCATCATCACCTGGGATACCCTCTGCTGTCGGGACAGTACGACCTGTCCTACGCTTCAGGTGAGACTTGAACCAACTTTAAACTAAAATATATATATTTTCTTTTTGGCTCTTTAAATTAAACATCCTGACTCCACAAACACTGGGTCCTCCATTTCCCATAATGCAGCTCTATAGTGGGATCTCTACGTCTCTCCAACTCAAACTTCAGAGCGTTATTCTTAAGGTCTTGAAAAACCTGATGCTTGTGATCATGTGACGACCACGACACCTCGTTACACACGTTAAATTCTACACACAGAACAGTTCAGACTTGTCGGCCATGTTGGATCTGTTACATCTGTGTGCCTCTCTCTCCCAGGTCTCTCCTCCTCAGCCATCGTCGCCAGTCAGCAAGCTTCCGCCCCGTCCATGTACCCCCCCGCACGGAGGTGAGAACGGTAAGAGACTCTACATGTTCCTACCCTGTCTGGATTCCTGTGGTGTTGCAGTCTCTACTGCCCTCTAGTGGTCTGACCTGCAGTGGACATGTTTAGTTTACGGTGGTGGTTGAGTGGCTGTGAATGGAGAGAATAAGAGATTATGTTGAGCAATAAAAAGATATTTGAATAAAATGGTAAAAAGCTAGCCCTTCAGCTCCACCTGCTGGTCGTGTCTGTGTGTTGGTCCTTTTCACCAATAATGTCCTCTCACCTTCAACAGGCACACCTGATTGGCTGACCTCCACCCTGCCCGGAGTCATGTGACTGGATCACATGAGGAAACACATCAGTTCAATGGTGTTAGTGTTGGTTTGATTTCTCTGGCTGGACGTCCAGCCGTGGCTCTGCCCCTCACTGGACTGGACCAGAGGTTCCATGGTTCTACTGGTCCTGCTGGTTTCAGACGGTGTGATTGGTGCTCGGGCGGCAGAGGATTTGACTCACAGACTGAGGACAGAGTGGACGCAGTGGGGTGGAGACACATGGTGCGGCAGGTCGTTTGGGACGTACAAAGGAGCAGTTGATTTTGTTAAGGAGGCGGGGGTCTCACAGTTCTGGGCGGAGTTCAGAGTCTCGATGACGTCCTGCGTGAGCCGAGCCTTCGAGTCGTCTCACAGGTTTTTATTTCCTCCTCATATTTCTGACCCTCAGTCTTTATCTGCGTGACCTCTGACCTCTCTCAGCTCGTGGACTCCACAGGACGTGACCACACCCACAGGACGTGACCACACCCACAGGAGCACACAGGACGTGGCCACACCTTCACCTGGAAGTGTCTCCACCTCCCCCGAAAATTAAAAAACAAAACAAAAAAACACTGTGGATGGAGGAGGACGGACCAATCAGAGGGCAGCGTTTGGACTGAAGCTGCAGCCTCAGACTGATGGGGAGTTGCCCCCCCCCCCCTCCTCAGTGTGTAGCTGTACTGTACTCTGTGTGTGTGTGTGTGTGCGTGCGTGCGTGCGTGTGTGTGTGTAAATACTGTACAGAGGAATTATTTTAAAGAGCCTGTTGATGCTGTTTCCTACTCTTCTTTTTGTCTGTATCCTCTGTTTTTCTACTGTTGTTGATCTGATATTAAACCTGTAGCTGGTGGAACCGCGCTCGACCTCACGTCCTCATTCATTGGCCACCAAACACGCCCCCCAAAACTTGAGCAGAAGCAGGTTTGCTGCAGGAAGAAAATTAGAAATAAATATATTTTAATGAACACAGAGCGGTGGGGGGGGGGCGTTTCTGAGAGAAGGTTGTCGTGAGAAAACAAACGAGTGTGTGATGAGGTCGAAACCTGTCACGTATTCAGTTTCCTTAAAAAAAACAATGATCTGAGTTTTTACTTGAGTGAATTTGTGTTTTTAAAGATTTAAGTTTCGCTACGATCAAACATCTGGAACCTGCTGAAAATGACTGGAGGTAAAAAGTGTGATGTCACCACTCTGAAGACACAT